>NC_047019.1:4273593-4541093 GCF_902652985.1 Pecten maximus | reverse complement strand
GCAGGTGATTGCAACCACCTCCGGGCAACGATATAGATACTCTTCATTCTCCAGCCGTGGTTTGTCTTTGGTTTTCAACTTGAAAGAAATTTTCTACAGATGGAGCATCTAAAATTACCGGCAGAAAGGGTATTAAGAATTTTATTAATCGTGTAATACGATATTTAGTTCCGAAGAAAAATTTGGCAGCTTTTCGATAAACACATGGAAATCGTGTTAAGCAAGCCTTTTCTATTTTCTCGGTCTTCACATCCTAAAAGTAACAACTGGTAATCTATTCGCAAGGATTCTATCGGCGGGAAATGTTAATACTCTTCGTCCGCCATCTTGGTTTCAATTTCTCACAGAGCAAGAACTTGAAGTTTCCGTGATCTCGTGTTTGTCTCACTGTTTAAACAACGTGGGAAAATTAAACACGTATAGAGACTGTGAAAGGAAGTTAGAATTCATACCAAATACAGCATGAGTCATTCTGTAATCACCGTAACCCAAACTATGCTATTTCGTGTCATATGATCCGTCTAACAAATGAGAAGAAATGTATCCCGGCCCTCTGTTCAACAAAACGTGCTTGTGAAATTGACATTTCGGTAAAGTATTTTATTTCATCATTTTCGCTTGATAATTACATCTTTAATACTTATTTATCTTGCATGAAACCTAACCCGACCCACTTAAATGCGAAGCAATTGGCGACACAAAAAGAGTATTGGAATAGGGGGGTTGTATTTCACAGATCTTGCGTCGTGTATGTACGTATCAGATTTCAACATGTGATACATGACACCTCTCAGCCAACACCGGACAAAACCAGCGTTGTTAAAACCGTATAATGCTGGTCTCGCTCCTCAGAAACAAGGTCACTTGTCGGCTCGCTTTCATTATTTCATTGTCATAACATTTGGTTTGGTAAAATATCTATATTTATGGAGATAGCTACTCAACTAATAAAGGATATTGATAGCATTATATACTTATATAATACAATTAGATTAATTCATTTTGGAAATGGGAACCTTGCGTTACTCAGCAGAAAGTCACAGAATATTAAAATGGGCGTCATAGTGACTTTTCGTGTGTAAGGAGGCTGTTTGCTTCATAATGGTGTAGTCTAAATACTTTCTGGACCGACCGGGCCATAATCAAGGTTGATAAGCGTAGCAAACTTCAATGGTAAAATGACTTTTTAGTTTAATGTTCTTTATCAGTAAAAAAAAAAAAAGTTTTAGACCCAAATAACAATATAAATATATTTGAAACTACACTGTGAAAGCGATACCTACATAATTATATCATTCGGAAAACCTCGATTTCTTCCAAAGTAAAATTTATGGTAGACACCGCGAAATGTTCAGGAAGTACATGTACGTCCTTCAAGTAAGACATCAATTCATTAACGTCGCTTTCTCTCACAGCGAACTCGCCGTTGTTGGTGGTGACGTCATCATGCATTGGTCTCCGACTGCTATAGACGTGTCTCTCTCTCGTAGTTGCATCCAGGATCGAATCATCAGAATAGAATCGAAGGAATTTTCAGTTTCTTTTCAATGAATTTAATAAAACAATAAGGAACGAGTGCTTCAAGCTTATACGGCTATAGCATGAAACACTTGTAATGTGAATTGAAATCGTGTACTGTGTTGTCAAGTTGAAATGATGACACGCCCTGTGTGTTAACACTGTGGACTGTGGTGTCTAGTTATAATGATGACACGCCCCTGTGTGTTGACACCGTGGACTGTGGTGTTTAGTTATAATGATGACACGCCCCTGTGTGTTGACACTGCGGACTGAGTTGTCAAGTTATAATGATGACACGCCCCTGTGTGTTGACACTGTGGACTGTGGTAATTAGTTATAATGATGACACGCCCCTGAGTGTTGACACCGTGGACTGTCTGGTCTAGTTATAATGATGACACGCCCCTGTATGTTGACACCGTGAACTGTGTTGTCTAGTTATAATGATGACGCCCCCCTGTGTGTTGACACTGTGGACTGTGGTGTTTAGTTATAATGATGACACGCCCCTGTGTGTTGACACCGTGGACTGTGTTGTCTAGTTATAATGATGACACGCCCCTGTGTGTTGACACCGTTGACTGTGTTGTCTAGTTATAATGATGACACGCCCCTGTGTGTTGACACCGTTGACTGTGTTGTCTAGTTATAATGATGACTCGCCCCTGTGTTGACACTGTGGACTGTGGTATCTAGTTATAATGATGACACGCCCCTGTGTGTTGACACTGTGGACTGTGATGTTTAGTTATAATGATGACACGCCCCTGTGTGATGACACCGTGGACAATGGTGTTTAGTTATAATGATGACACGCCCCTGTGTGTTGACACCGTTGACTGTGGTATCTAGTTATAATGATGACACGCCCCTGTGTTGACACTGTGGACTGTGGTATCTAGTTATAATGATGACTCGCCCCTGTGTGTTGACACTGTGGACTGTGGTGTTTAGTTATAATGATGACACGCCCCTGTGTGATGACACCGTGGACAATGGTGTTTAGTTATAATGATGACACGCCCCTGTGTGTTGGCACAGTGGACTGTGGGGTCTAATTATAATGATGACACGCCCCTGTGTGTTGGCTCTGTGAACTGTGGTGTTTAGTTATAATGATAACACGCCCCTGTGTGTTGACACTGTGGACTGTGGTGTTTAGTTATAATGATGACACACCCCTGTGTGTTGATGACACACCCCTGTGTGTTGACACCGTTGACTGTGTTGTCTAGTTATAATGATGACACGCCCCTGTGTGATGACACCGTGGACTGTGGTGTCCAGTTATAATGATGACACGCCCCTGTGTGATGACACCGTGGACTGTGGTGTCTAATTATAATGATGACACGCCCCTGTGTGTTGACACTGTGGACTGTGGTGTTTAGTTATAATGATGACACACCCCTGTGTGTTGACACTGTGGACTGTGGTGTTAAGTTATCATGATGACACGCCCCTGTGTGTTGACACTGTGGACTGTGGTGTCTAGTTATAATGATGACACGCCCCTGTGTGATGACACCGTGGACTGTGTTGTCTAGTTATAATGATGACACGCCCCTGTGTGTTGACACTGTGGACTGTGGTGTCTAGTTATAATGATGACACGCCCCTGTGTGTTGACACTGTGGAATGTTGTGTTTAGTTATAATGATGACACGCCCCTGTGTGATGACACCGTGGACTGTGGTGTCTAATTATAATGATGACACGCCCCTGTGTGTTGACACTGTGGACTGTGGTGTTTAGTTATAATGATGACACACCCCTGTGTGTTGACACTGTGGACTGTGGTGTTTAGTTATCATGATGACACGCCCCTGTGTGTTGACACTGTGGACTGTGGTGTCTAGTTATAATGATGACACGGCCCTGTGTTGACACTGTGGACTGTGGTATCTAGTTATAATGATGACACGCCCTTGTGTGTTGACACCATGGACTGTGGTGTTTAGTATAATGATGACACGCCCCTGTGTGTTGATATTGTGGACTGTGTTGTCTAGTTATAATGATGACACGCCCCTGTGTGATGACACCGTGGACTGTGTTGTCCAGTTATAATGATGACACGCCCCTGTGTGTTGACACTGTGGACTGTGTTGTCTAGTTATAATGATGACACGCCCCTGTGTGTTGACACCGTGGACTGTGGTGTCTAGTTATAATGATGACACGCCCCTATGTATTGACACTGTGGACTGTGGTGTCTAATTATAATAATTACACGCCCCTGTGTGATGACACCGTGGACAATGGTGTCTAGTTATAATGATGACACGCCCCTGTGTGATGACACCGTGGACTGTGTTGTCCAGTTATAATGATGACACGCCCCTGTGTGTTGACACTGTGGACTGTGTTGTCTAGTTATAATGATGACACGCCCCTGTGTGTTGACACCGTGGACTGTGGTGTCTAGTTATAATGATGACACGCCCCTGTGTGATGACACTGTGGACTGTGGTGTCTAGTTATAATGATGACACGCCCCTGTGTGTTGACACTGTGGACTGTGGTGTCTAGTTATAATGATGACACGCCCCTGTGTTGACACTGTGGACTGTGGTATCTAGTTATAATGATGACACGCCCCTGTGTGTTGACACTGTGGACTGTTGTGTTTAGTTATAATGATGACACGCCCCTGTGTGATGACACCGTGGACTGTGTTGTCTAGTTATAATGACTGCAAGACCCTGTGTGTTGACACCGTTTAATTATATAGATATCAACTTGTGTGATGGCTTGTTGGTAATTGAGTTTCAGTTAATTCAATGTATATTTGGCTCAAAAGATGTTTCATCAGATCATTCATTCACATATAATTCAGTCGAGCAAACAGTGTTCAATAAAATCACATCAGCCAGAGATCGCCGAGAAAATTAATCGGCCATCTTTAATGGCGGCAGTTATCCTGCTTTTAGATACGAAACTGTGGTTTTCAATCATAGTGGTGTTCTGGACGACCCGAGCGTACGATGTGTTAGGGCAGGTTCAGATCGATATATCTTCCTGAAGTATGCGTCTTCAATAGTTATTTTTCAAACTGAACAGATTCGAAGTTGTATGTCTTTGCCTTTCAACCGGACCATTGATTTATTTGGATTAAGCTATGTAAACCAACACAAGCCACGTTCTTAAGTTGTGTTAATAGCGCGCCGTACTGCACGCAAGATATACTTAATCATTCAAAAATATGGCAGAACACCCAGTCACAAATATCATATCTCGAATTTTATAAGGATAATGAGTTTAAAATGTAATTAATCGTAATATCGGTTATACATAATTCATCATGCAGTGACATTTTCGTTTTCATGATTAATGATTCCTATTTGCATAAATTGTTTATTTAAAGTCATGCAACTAATCCGAATTATTTTAAAAACTGAAATGAAATGCATTTCGTTTGGGAATTTATTCAGCACTGACTTCCTATTGAAATATATACATAGGGCTGTGGGCTCGTCATAGTTTGAAAAGCTTGAAATTCAAGCCGGTGATCCATGGTACCGAACCATAATTTCAGGAAGAAATTGATAAAGATAGTTACTGTCTAACGGGCCATTTTCGGTGACGTATTATTTTGGCGCTCTTCGTGGTAGAACTCTACCCCGAACTCAATAATGCAGCGCAAAGTTGCAATGTCAGGACATCGTTGCTAACTCAGATCATTGCAAATTGATATATAAAAAAATACTCGCTGCCCTGTATTAATAAAAAAATACTCGCTGCCCTGTATTAATCGGATTTATTATCAATAAATTATCCAAAACGACCAGTTTCTCGCAAAATCTTCACTCCTCGAATGTTGTCTTGGTGAAATCGCGAAAATAACACTACGCTTATTCTAATAGGTATGCAGTGTATCAGACGACCTGTACATTTCAATACAAAGGAGTGTTTTAAGTACAGCATGTCTCTATTAACAGTGTGATAGGTGTGCACACTTTCCTTCAGACATATAATGACGTTGACTACTGACTTCACGTTCCTCTCACACCTTTGTCAGGCCAGAGCAGAAGCCAAAGCTATCACGTTGCATGGCTAATATGTACATTTGACAGTTGGGCTATCCGATTACCATAGGCTTTAATTATGTTTGTTGAGTGAAAGGCAATGTTGACAGTCTACCTGAGAGATTGAATCCTGATTTCTAGATACACAAAGAGATTTAAGTTACCTACAACAGTGTGAACCCGTTAACTTCATACGTTACCAATCACCGAAATTCCAGACCTTTCGAGTCACCGCTTATTTTTAAGGTGGACGTGCACCTTCTCGAGTATCCACTCCGCACACGTTCTCATAGGATATACATAGTGTTATATGGCTACTGCGTTCATCGTGGCATGACACTTCAGATATGTCGTTCATTTCCTTATGAACTTACAAAAATTACCAGACATCCCTAGAAAAGTACATTGAAGATTGAGAAATTGTGGTCATACAAAGAACATGATGCTTTCTTAATCAGCATGGCATAGACACTCATTTTCTTTTAGTTTTATTTCAAACAAATATCATCAAATATATTAGAACATAATCGTGTTTTTGTATTATTGATCTTTTAGCAGCATTTATGCATGACTGCACTCTCTCCTTGTGACCTAAGCGTGTGAAGATATTCAAACTACCACAATCCATAGCCCAGTTTGGTGAGAAAAACATAAATAAATGAATCATTAAATAAATAATTAAGTATTATTTATTTATTATTTAATTATTCGGTCGATTGATTAATTAACCAAAATCATTCAATCAATCAATCAATCAATCAATCAATCAATCAATCAATCAATCAATCGATTAGTAAATCATTCAGTCATTAATGGATCAATAAATCATTCAGTCAATAATCGATCAATAAATCAATTGTTCAATTAATTTAATCAACCAATCATATCAGTTGGTCAATTAAATTAATCAATTAATCGTTAATGGAGATGCAAATCATCTCGGCAGTAGCGCTGTCTATAACACAATCAGCGGCAAGCAAATTCATTGTCATCAAATGTCTTCATACATATTCATGAATCTGTTCCAGGCTATTAAACTTCATAACACTGTACTCAGGGTAATATGAGTTATATTACATTATAATATTATATGATGCAACATGTATAAATCACCCAAATGCAATTCTTTTATTTGTCGATGAATGCACAAATATATTTCTGAGTGATATGTATATACAACACAGTCTAATCTCATTTATGAAACCCTATATCATTATTTATAGTAAATTCGTCGTATTTCTTAAAACAAAATGTATTATATATTGCTGTTCCGTCGAATAAACTGACTTCATAATCAGGCAATGTTGTCATCTCACAAAGAAAGCCATCTTGGAAGAAGGAGAGAAGATGCAGGTGTTTCTGAAATGTGAATCTGTATGGAGTGACGTCAATGCACGTGACACCTGACACCGCGGGAATATCAGATATAGTTGCAGACCTTTACCGGTATGCAATTAGAACTCTATCCCAATACGAAACAGGAGACGTAATATTTTCATGAAATATGATGCACATGATTCTCGTGTTTGTTCTGAAGCCCAAAAGTTGATCGAAGTGTTTTAATAGCTTACGCTGGAATCGTAGAAACACAATCCGAACTGGGCGAGCGGCTTGTATTTCGAGAAGGGAGAGGCTTCTGAAAACCAGCGATGATGTCTAGTTTTAGTCACGAGAACTGAATCATACCGATATGATATCACTGGCATACCCAGGTGTCCATTTCTCAGGTCATACAACGATTTCAAAGTCACCAGAAAACCTCCACACACAGGCTTTCAGATATATCTGTCATGGTCGCCATCTTGTTCCGTGGACATTGGTATAATTTACCCGTTGAACACAATGAATCGTTATCTCGGATAGTACAATGTTAATTCCATATCAACAAAGGTGTGATTACATATTCCGTTTGAAAAAATCCTGCATGTTTTATTTCCATTTGCTCCTTGTAGACTCTGAATGACTTGCATTCTATCTGCCGAAGGTCTTGACGACATTCAATGACCTTATATCTGCTTACCGATATATTTGTCCTGTACTATCTTTTATTCTGATAGAATCCTAATTTTTGGTCCTAATCTACATAATGAATCCGGATATTGTCTGTGTATGACACAAAGTTATATAAAAATCTTTGAGTTTTGTTTTGTTAGATGCGTCGACGGTGTATCATAGCTGGGTCATGGGTTCTCATTGAGACCTGTTGCTATATATTCATATCTTACTTTGTTTTAGAACAAGTAATTATATGACACTTATAGATAAACATATCTCGGTAGCTAAGCTTCAGTTCACTTCATGTCAGTCACGGCGCACCGGAAGTCGACCTTGTAACATGATGACCCTAGTGCTTTAGTGACCATCGCTTGCGTGAGAGTGTTGGCTGGTGACACAATTGCTTGATACCGCATTCAAATGTGCCAAATACAGGCATTGTCGTTCGGTATTCAGAATCAATGGATATATATGGTTGGATTTATGATTCTAACATGTCGGTTTGATAGGTCTGTTTTTGCTTTTGGTCGTTTTTTAATCGACCCCTTTAGCTGGAATTATTGGTTTTAGGGAAATATCTTCTTTAAATTCCGGAATGCACTCCCAAAGGAAATTGGATGAAAAGCAGTCCTGAAATTAAGAAATGTTGATGAAATCGCGGCCTATAAGCGCATCACCGGGTGGTACACTTGTGTGTATATGCTGATTGGTTATTTCATAATCTCTGTAGAATTACATTGTGTTAACACTATAATGCTGTATGTTTAAACCGAAATTCACAATAGTAAGCTGTTGTTATCAAGATAGACACAGGCCAAATAGTTGTTGTTTATCAGCGTGTTAACAAATTCACAATTAGGATACACAACAGACTAACATTTCAACTTTATGACAGGTGTCAATCACAACGACATGGATATATATGTAAATTTATTTGTCAAAGTGTTTTTTGGAAACCGACACCCTGTACCCGTCTCGCGATAAGGACAGATATGTTTCCATATTAATTTCAGTGTCTTTCTTTGTGGCCGTCAACTTCCAAATCTTGTGTCATATTACACCCAGTTAAGTAGTCAAGTTCTTTCAATTTCAATTTCACACCATGTAGAGTTTTCAGGGTGTGCTTTCGTTGTGAAGGAAGGTGTTACGCCAAGCACCTGTCTCCGCTCACCTGGTACAACTTCTGCACGAAGTTTTGTTAGCTTGAACTCCTTCAAGAAGAAATATAATACGGTAATTCCAACAAAAAGATACGAAAGTAAATTTCAAAATTTTCTATAAAAATGAACCTTAATATTTTAGATTTGACAATATTTTGTTCTTATTTCATAAATTTGTGTCGCGTAGGGTCTGTATCAAGCTTGCCTGTCAGGCGCACCTGCGTTCTAAAAAGAAGAAAATGATGCTTCTCGACTTTCAAACATAACGAAAACAAGATATACCCTAAGTATTATCTGGCAAGGTTTTCTTTCATCATTTATTAAATGGAGAAACGAGAGAGTGTAGACTATCAAGACGTTGCGGTTGAGCTCGGCTAACCGCTGTACACATGTCCTTGGGTGTTGTGTACTATATGGTCGTTGTCCCTCTCAAATGGATGATACGTAGGCCGAAAGCATACCTGCATCACTGACGCATCCTGGTTCTGCCCAACAAGTAAGAGAGAAAACTGACCATTGGCCGAGAGGATAAAGCGCGTAAGTACTGACCACCGTCGGTCAATCGGACCACAAATCCGCTAACATAACATAACTAATATATTATAATTTCATCTCTAACTTTGACATTTTCTTCTGACCCCATTTTTCGGTCGCCTTCTATGTACCAACGCCTTAGGTGTCGCTGGCGAGAACAAGGAGGACAAAACAGCGGTATGATACAGCTTAATTCATGTTCGGCTCTGGTGGACGTAACCCGCAACTTTGTATTGAAAGTTGCTAATATCTTATTGTCTTGACACTCGACACATTTCCCTTGTTTGAATCAGAGCATTTGGAGGTACAGAAGATGAGGTGTTAGATAAACGCTATAGGTCTTTCGATTTATATTCCCGGACGAATTTATAGAAACAATTGTCAGATATCTCCTTTGATAATTTTGTTTTGTTTTGTTTTTTGCCTATAATGTCAATGTTTATTCATATCATCCGTGTTTTTTAATGAGAGTCAAGGTCACACGTACATTTTCCCACGACGGCAAGAAGTTGGGGATGGGACACGGCATATCGTATTTCATAAAACATATGTGTATCATATATACTGCGATAAAACTAATTAAGTGTCGTCTGTCCTTTTTTTCTTACTAAGTGTTATATTGATGATTCTAGTAGAAACAATGGCGGTCACTCGAAACTCCAATTATATGAAGCTAGCTTCACGTAACATTCGCATTCACAACATCCAAAACATTGTCATCACTATAATTACTAGTGACAAGACTCACCAAATCCAACAGATACGCCATCACCACGGATTAATAAATGACATATCGTTTTCAAAATACCAGGAATGTTGTCCTTTTCGGGTTTTTTGCCGAGGAATAGATGAGCGAATTTCTGTTCTAAGAAAAAGTAAGGTATACTGGAAATATACTGTATTTGGCGTACTCAAATTTTGGCGTATTTCCTCATTTTAACAGCTTAGTGCACTGATGAATTTGTTCGCCAAATTTTTCTTATATAGAAACAGCATATCGAAATAGCGATTAGCGCAGTCATGATTTAGCGTAATACCTCTAGCGAGAAAAACGCTAAAATAAAACTACCGCTAAAATTTGTAATTTTACAGTATACAATACCTAACATAATCAATCCATTGTTTTCAGCCCAAGACCAAGATAAATGTCATATCTAGATGCATTCCTAGCTTGTATCAATATTACACTTTGGTTCAGGGCCCAGCTGTTTAAAAGGTGATTAGCATAATCACTTGATTAGTGAAAATCTCATTTCTCCTTTACTTCAAAACCTGTGTGTGTATATTCCTTAGGCAGGTCGGAAGAGAGTGTTGAAGTTCCATATTGGTAAAGTTGGTTTTACCAGAAATGATTTCATCGTGATTTTAAAATTGTTGTTAAAATTAGTGTGATAATCCTTTATACGACAACTGGGCCCTGATGGAAAAAATGTATATAGGTAACAAGTAGATGTTAAACATGACATGGTTACAGTTGATTTAATACACAGGTGATTATTTCATTGTTGCGTAAAGATTAACTTTGTGACTAATTGTACCGTAACGCACGTGCACATAAATACATAACGCGTTTTCATTTAAAAACAGGACATTTCTCTTCTAGAGCACAAAATGAAACTTGGTGTGCTAACTGTGCAAAATGTATCATATTGTAAATATCATGTTTTAGACATGACTGAAGGGGGAACGAAATAAGAAGTTTGTATTCAAGAAGTGGAACAAATCAATCAAGTCATTAATTAAAACCTTGTCCATATGTAGGATCCAAATTCAAACGGAAGTAAAGATAATCATGGTAGATATTTCTTATGTCCCTAGTAAGGAAAAAAATGAAGCTGTTACTAATATAGATTATTTTTTATTAAATTATAAGGAAGCATCCGGGTTCGTGTTTGCAATAGCAGTAATCACGTAGACCAGGTATGCTGTGTAAGCATAAAGGTCAATCCTCTGTCTGAAAATGAACATGCCCGTGTCATATTCTTTGGTTAGAGAGGATAAAGTGTTTTGTATAGAAGCAAGCTTGTTTTGGCTTGTGACTGTATGTGTGTGCAAAACTGATATTGTAGCAACATGGTATTTTTATTACATATGTATTAATTATTATTATTTTCATTTTCATAAGGGAGTTTGTTTTTTTTGTTTTTTGTTTTTTTTGTTTTTTTGTTTTTTTGACAAATTGAAGTTTTAGATATATATTCAATATAAGCTTAAAATATGGACCGGTGCGTAAACAGTTAAACAGTTAAAATACTAAGTAGTCGCCGCATCAGGGTTTATGTCAGGTTGAACCTCATTAATGTGAATGTTCTTTCGATATTTTGCAGGACTATGCGGAGAATACTATGAACGAGTTATTGGGTTGGTATGGTTACGACAAAGTAAATAGCGCCGACACGGAACATTTAAATCTTGAGCGTTATACCAGTATAGACGACGTTCGCTCGCCGACGGACGGCGGTAGTCGAGACGACGATAGTATTCTCAGCGACGACGACGACGACGACGACGACGACGACGATAGTCTGTCAGGGCGGAGTGATTTCTCCAGACTGAGTAAGTATATCTCCCGATGGATGACAGATCGGTGTCGTGAAGCGTTGAGTACATCACCGATGAACATGGAAATAAAAAAAAAAATGTGCACTCAAAAATCGATATGCGCAAATGCAAAATATATTGCTGAACGTGTATCAGTCGATGTGAGTGGTATACGATATCAGTTTTTATGATCAATACTGCTTTGTTATCAATAGTTTTGTGTGTGTGTGTTTTGTTTTGTTTTGTTTGTTTGTTTGTTTGTTTGTTTTAAAGTTCTAAAGAAAATTTTATTTCACAATTGAGCAGCTGTTAAGATGATTTAACAGTAACGCTGGATTGGGTCGGCTTATGGAAGTTTTTTTCTAAAATAACCCTGGGCCGTTGTTTTAAATACACTTACATCCTTGTTAATTCTTTCTATTACGCTATCTTGCGTTTTCTATTATGGCCGAGTGGTTAAGGTGTCCCGACACTTTATCACTAGCCCTCCACCTCTGGGTTGCGAGTTCGAAACCTACGTGGGGCAGTTGCCAGGTACTGACCGTAGGCCGGTGGTTTTTCTACGGGTACTCCGGCTTTCCTCCACCTCCAAAACCTGGCACGTCCTTAAATGACCCTGGATGTTAATAGGACGTTAAACAAAAATATATACCAAACCAATATATTTAAGCAGCGGCAGTTGTATGATTATATAATTAGTTAAGGGATAATGAGTGTGTTAACCTGATATTTAAGGCGTTTTCGGTTGATGAGGCAAATTTCGTATTTTGTACTATAGACGCTCCTATATTATATATAGACCATATGATTTCCAATAAGTAGTTAATATACATCTGTGTGGCGTGTCTCGAGATGATAGTATGGATAGGATATCTTGATTGTATTGTTAATAGATATCTGTCACCAGTGGTGTTGGTCAATTCTTAATGACACGTCATGAATCATAAATGCCATTGCCTAGGAGCTTATTGTAATTGATTTATTGTGATAAACAAAAGTCAATATACCAGGATTTCGTATTTGTAAGTTTCTAAATCTCCACCATTAGCGATTACTCCGCGAGACACACAACACACTTCCTGTAGTGTTCTATATTTAGAACTATCTCTCGAGCGTGTGTATGGTACCTGCCCTAGGAATAATATGGAGATGTAAAGCTCGCGCACCGCGTGCCCCACGTAAACCGATACCTACAGCATTAGGGGGAATGGTGAAATTTCATCTGCAGCTGTAGATTTAATTTTTACCACATGCATTGCCATAATGAAAGACCAAGAGAAAATCCATCCGCGTACGAACACAGGAAGCCGACAAACAGCGTATCATATTTTTTTCTGGTTTTATACCCAAACATGATGACAAAGAGTATTGAGTTTCAGAGAGATTTTATGTTCCATAATCTAGCATGCTCTTCCAAAGCTGTGAAAGAGGGGATGCTTGTGTGTTCCCTCCCATGGTAAACCAATTAGACTAGGTCGGGAGGAGAAAAAATCGGTAAAAAGGATAAAGAAATACTGGAGGAAATCCTATCCGTGCCATGCAACATGGGGTATACATTTGTATGTGTAGAGATACTGGTCTTAACGAAATACCCCCTACCTTTCTCCCCAGACCAACCAGCAATCTCATAATATCTCCAAAAGTCATGGCAATAATGCACATCGCAGAGCAGCTCTGAGGGAAGCTAGAGTTTCAATGTAACTGTATAGTCGAGGGAAATAGTTTTCTCGCACAATGAAGACTTATGACTCCTTTATCTACAGTAAAATAAAGCCGAATTGTTTTTTTATCAGACAGCGCGATATCACAAAGATGTATCCTATTATTTAAGTTTAACTCATTCTAGTCTTTATCTAAGAACAATCCTGCAAATAACACATAAGAACAATAATATCAAAATATTCTTTGTACTTCATATTTAAAAAGAAATGTAATTCTATCTTATGTCATGCGGTTCCTCATTTGTGCTCTTGTCTATGGAGGTTTACGTAGGGAGTTGTTTGAGAGACAATTTAACAGGAAGCATTATAATGATATGTAAACAATGAGAGTTATATAACTTAAAAGGAACACAATTATCTGTTAAGTTATCTTCTAAAAGATCTGGTATTTCAAAGGATTATTTAGATTTGCACCTGAAATTCTCATTTGTTAGTTAGGATGAATAGCAAAATTTATTTTCCTGTAATCCAGTAATTACGTAAGAAAAGCATTGATAGATTATTTTGAAAAATTAATAAAGAAAATTTGAAAATATTTCTTAATGTCAAACACATCGGCTTTTTAATAGAATATTCTCTAATACACGTATTTTGAATTCGGATTATTACTGCAGCAAACATACAGGAACAAAACTATATAAATATAAGATCTTAAGATAAATAAAGGCTCATATTTTTGAAAGTTTCAAACGGAAAATTGGGCAAATCTAAAAAATTATTCATATTTATAGAAATTTACAATAATGTCGATTGTAAAGTGCATGTATATAAAAAAAAGTTGAAATGCTATAAATATAATGAAATTGACGTCACAAGCGTGTTTATACATGTAAATAGGAATACGAGTACAGCTTTACATCTAAATAAAAACCATTCATTGCTTAGTTCAAAGCATTTATAGGTGTGTATGGATGCTTATCAGCTGATCAGTCATAAAACATAGCAACCTTGTAAAACGCCAATGACGTCATCAAAAGTCACAATCTTTCATTGTTTTCCTCGATCCATGTTGTCACTGTCACTAACGCGCTTTCAGACGCGCTGGTTCTATATCGGTGATAACGTCTGTTTCGGTGAAGTCCTGTCAATTACATTAATATACGGTTATGGTAGACACGTGTTGGGTAGTTAGAGGCGTAAATCGATAGCGTTCTCTGCTGATAGGAGCACGTTCTAAAGTGCCAGGGACGTTTGGAAAGTTAACTCGTAATTTTGATTCGGTCTAATTATTTGAGAATATGAAGTTTGCTTGTCACATTCAAACTAGTTTCGTTGTGTGGCTCTATATATTAATTGACACGTGTACGGTTTGGAGTATTCGGTATCAGAAAGAATTAAGGGGGTATACGATTACACATTAATTGGAGACTGGTAGTTTCGTAAACTTGAAACATTGCTTAAAACAACCCGTTTAAGCAGCTTCTGCAGTGTGGTTATAAAACAACTTCCTGTTGGTAGCGCGCATGCGCAGTGGAAAAATTGGTCCACTTGAATAATAATAACGATGCCGTGATACAACATTCTGATTAATGGTTAAAGTTCTGTTTATCAAATAAGGACAACTTCTGCTTTTGTATAATTGTCATTTAAATATTATTTTGTTTCAAACCACCAAATGCACGCTACGTAACACTGGTATTGGATATCAGTAATATTAGTACGACGAAAATAAAAAAAACGAGGATTCCGCTGTTCCAGAGAATGGTATGAAACAAAACGGTTCTGACATAAACGCCCCTTCTCAGATTAAAGATATCTTATCGCGGTCGATAATCTCTCTGTAGGGATTCTATGAAACGTATACTTTTGGTGTTGATGGTAATCGTGCAGAAGTATTCGTCACATTAGGGCCCGTCCCTGCACAGGTACACGTGTATATAATAGTATTGTATTACAGTACTTATAGTTCTCGTATTCTGGCGATCCTTGAATTCAAAATATTTAATGACGAAATTATGACTAATTTGTAAATATATAAGTATACAGTAATTACGGCTGTGTTACTTATATATCTATATCATTCCTTATTACTTATGATGACGTGATATTTGACGTAAGTGTACCGCAAGAGTGAAACATTAATTCAGATGTTAACTCTAATGCCCGTGCTTATTTCTATTAACAAATAAGTAATAAAGTTACTTTATATTTGTGCCAAAGGGAAGTTCAAATGGTATACTCTCGGATATCTCGAAGTACTCAAAAACATTAAATGTTATAAACTCGGATATCTCGTTAAGCGGTGAAACAAGTTTTTTAACTCGAATATCGCGATGTACTTAGAAAGATAAAATGTTAGAAACTCGGATATCTCGAAGTACTCGGAACAATCAACCGCTGGAAACTCCGATATCTCGAAGTATTCAAAACAACAAAATGTCATAAATTCGTATTCCTAATAGAACGCAAATGAAATGTTATAAGCTTAGACATCTTGAAGTACGCAAAATTATAAAGATGACATTGACTCCGGTATCTCGAAATAAATGACAAATTAAAAAAATATATAAAACCGGGGAAACTATACTCAAAACTCGGGAAAGTCAATATCAAGCAATCAGTCGAGAGATCATAATTCTTAATTTTAAATGATGAAACTATTTTTAACTGTGATTTCTAAAAACGGTGCGTATTGAACGATATTTCGCTTTAAATCATAAATTATATACTTTATATACATGATTAACAACAATAATCAGCCGTATTGATGGTGTGGATGTTACCTAATAGTTTTCTTTAAATAAATATAATCATATTTATTGTTTTTATTTGGTTTCCTTAAAACAACTGATGCAAACAACCGCGAAAACAGCGTTATATTTAGTAGCTACATTGTTTATTATTTCTTAAATAATTTGTGGATATTAAGTAATAATGTCTTCAAAGAAATATAATCATATTATTTCTTAAATAATTGATGGATATTAAGTACTATTGTCTTTAAAGGAATATAATCATATTATTTCTTAAATAATTTGTCGATATTAAGTAATATTGTCTTTAAAGGAATGTAATCACGCAGTTTTTCAGTTGGTTTCCTTAAAACAATTGATGCAAACACCCATCAACACAATGCTATATAAGCAACTACAATGTATATTGTTTATTATTTCATAATTGATTGATGGAAAATACAACAGAATACGTTTGAGCAACTGGTCATATCCCTGATAGCTATCACCGTCATATCATTGGACACCGTCCCATGTATCGGTATTATCTTTGGATTTAAATGTAAGGAATTATATAGGTATGTGATAACACTGGTTTCTACAGCGCTTCCACAATGATGTTGACATACATCTTCTGTTGTTGTCTAGCTTAAAATAACAGACACGACCGGAGAATGTGACAGCATTGTGGAGTTTACAATACGGCTGGTCATTCGTGCTCGAATTCCGTATATTTCTCCAGTTCTCCGCAGTATCGTGTGGGTATCCACGTCACATTCCCACGTGTCCTATGTTTCAATCTGTCATCGAACTGCTGTCATGTCAAAGGAAGCACCAAACATCCTGTGGAATATAATCCCTGGCCGGATATCAATTCACCGTGTACGCTTTCTTGTTTTAGACAAACAGATCACCATAAACAAAATGGTTATTATACAAGTGACCTATTCGGAAGATTGTGCTAATCAGAACGTAATCAGAGACTAAGGAAAACAGAGAGGATTGGAAATCACGTGGGTATCACGTGATAACTGGGCCAGATTTCTTGCTGATATTTTAGACATCGAGCATTAACACATAAATAATATTGGCTGAAGATTTTCAGAAACATAAATATCCGTATAGAATCACGATATCGACTGTTACCCCATTGTTTTATCTGAGGTTTGACGTCTGAATCAAAAGTCTCAATGTTAAAACCCCTCCTATCATTTTGAAAAACATAATGTTTCAGCGTGTTGTAACAAATATGAATAGAACATTTGGATGAACTGTGTGTTACTGTAATCCTTCAATGCGTCTTTTATAAGGACGAACAATGTTAGATTGAAATCAATCCTATGACATGAAACTGATACTCGATATCAGAATTTGCTAGATAGACGTTGGTTTGTTTTACGTAAACGTTTATATGTCTGTTAAAGTCCCATCTTTTTAGTCGTCCATGCGAACTGACGCCTATTTGGTGTAGTTGGGTAGAATATCTTCACATTTACATGCACAAGACCTGGCACGTATGAATCCCTCTTGGTATGTCGACAAAAACACCAGGACGACTCTCTAGACACACATTAATCCATAAATCTTGCCCAACATAGCAGCATTAAATGGTAAACGATAGCACAGGGTGTTCTAGATACAGCGGTGATCATAACCTTTTTCTCATTGTCTTGGTTAATTCCCTTTGAAGGTACAATTGTGAGCAAAGCTTGCTTTCTGCTTCATTTAAGGTCATAGTAACCGGCTACAGAGGTGTTACCAATGAGGGGTGAGGGGCCGCGGTGGCCGAGTGGTTAAGGTGTCCCGACACTTTATCACCAGCCCTCCACCTCTGGGTTGCGAGTTCGAAACCTACGTGGGGCAGTTGCCAGTTACTGACCGTTGGCCAGTGGTTTTTCTCCGGGTACTCCGGCTTTCCTCCACCTCTAAAACCTGGCACGTCCTTAAATGACCCTGGCTGTTAATAGGACGTTAAACAAAACAAACCAAACCAAGTTACCAATGATATGGTTAACACCATGTAAATCGGGCATTGTAATGACCCATGTCTGTTCTCCCTTGATTAGCGTAATGATAATGAAAATCGGGTGTTGTGGTGACCTAAGCCTGATGTCCCTTCATTAGCATCATGTAAATAGGGTATTGTTATGACTAAGCCTAATGTACCTTGATTGGAACCATGTAAATAGGGTATTATGTTTTAAGCCTGATATCCAGTTAGTAGCACCATTTTAATAGGGTATTGTTATGCCCCAAGCCTGATGTCCCGTGATTAGCACCATGTAAAGTGTGTATTCTGATGTCAAAAATCTGATGTCCTTTCCTTAGCACCACGAGAGATTGAATGTGTATCAGGATATATTATTGTGGATCGAATGCTCTTTCCATCGATAAACGAATTTGATATGATGATATCATACGACATAGATCAGAATTGTAGACTCTATATACATATTATATTACTCGAGACATATGCTTTCAAATGGATTTTCAATTAGTCTTCTCTATATAGCAAATGATTAAGGGGAAACACAGTTATATATGACGTAACAATAGCGTTTCCATGGTGACAAGGCTCATTTGCATGTTGAGTGATCATTTCCCGTATCATCATATTTGAAATTCAATATTACACCGAAGATGATTTAAATGTATGCAATACAGATATGGCTGAGGTAGCAGATTGTGTTTTCTTCTTCAGTCATTGTGTCCTAGAGTCACACAGAGATTACATGACTTATTTAGATAATATCATAGGGATACACTAGTCACAGGTTTAGGTGATGAATAAGACGTTTACGTCAATATGCTATAATACTAGTGTACACTTTTTAATTAAATTGTGCAAGATATATGGATATTTCATATTACGTTTTATTATAAAATTTCACACTCTTTGATTGGCTAAAATAGTGCCAAGGGATTTTATTGACCTGTAAAAATAACAACCTCTGATTTCGTCCTCGGTTAATCTTTTTTGGTTAATAAAACAAAGCACCGACCTTATCAAAAGGCTATAATTGTAAAAGAATTTTCTTTCGCGAGTTTACTTCGACAACTTGTCATTTGCAGATTAGTAATTTCCCTGTTTTGATCTTTACTCTCGTAAATGAGTTTACCAATCCATATATTAACCACCCTGGTTGATAATTACCAATTGTCAGCAGCTTCCTCGTATATGCGAAAGTTTGTCGTGTTAATTAAGTTTGAAACATAAGAACGACGACGTTTCTTTACGTATTGCCTCATTTCCATGACACTATGCTATTGTTTTCCATCGTAATTACAATAGTGAAAGCTTAATAAGACCTACCAGCCACTCAGAGCTATCGGAATACCTACATACCATCCAGTCTTATAGGAAAGGAGATAAGAGGAGGAATTTTATCCAAGGAACAGAAGATCATCTAACGGGTGAGGTGCTGAGCGACCGAGTAGAATTGTCGTCCCGGAGAGTAATTTATAGCTTTCTTTGGTTAGAAAGCAGAAATACGAGTCTTTTCCAAGTTTATTTGGAGTAATTTGAGTACATGTCTAGACTCTGCAAGGATTTCGTTTCGTTCTAATTACCCATTCCGTATTATCACGATGCCCCAGCCCTCGAATGGAAGAGGAGATGATTACACCAATGTGTCTTCATTTTTAGCACTTGCGTTCACACAGTTCCTGTATGTCAGGCAGCGTCAATTGAGAGGTAGCTAGAATTAGTTGGTAATTATAAAATTTACCCGAGAGGGATATCAGTCCCCCCGATTAACGTTAGAATCGGAGACTAATTTGTAATGTACACCTCTTGTAACGTTTTTCTGAGCTCACCTGGACTCTAGACTATCAATTAGACTGAAGGACAGGTGTGAATTAGACGCTAAATTTGATAGCTCTTTCCTTTTGAATTGAAACCTTCGCTTCACAAAAGAATCCCATCGTTAACAAAGAGCTATCGGTTGGATATAACTTGGCTTACATACCAGTCAGGGATTTAAAGGCAAAGAGACGAAACCTTTCTATGAGTCATGAATATGTGCTGTAAACTTCGTCACCAAGCTGATAGCATTCTCAAATGAAAGTCAAGACCCCAAAAAAGTTTACATAAGGCGGGTATAAGTTTACAAAACAGTAGTATCGTGAATAAGTGTCAGAGTCTTTCAAGCTCTTTTAAGAGGGATAAATCTCAGGTGAGGTCCATAAAAAAACAGTTAGAAAGTAGGTATATAAACTTTTCGTCAACTTTGGTGGTCAATATTGGTGGTTTTAAAACTTACATTAATTTATATCAACAAAGTTTTTTTTATATTTCAATGCAACTATTTATTCACTATTATGATCATTGGGGAACTTGAATTGATAAAAATCTTGACAGCACTTCTTATAACCCAGGTAACGTAGACAGTGCAATTTAAACATATATATTTCACAGTCAGTGAATTCATGCCATACTTTTCTTTTTCAAAGAATGAGATTTCGAAATGACAAAGTGGATAATACCGACATAATCACACGGGTGTTCGAATGTTTATATCCGATTGTCAGCTACACCAACGACAACATATAGGAATTACAACATGAACACGACAGAACCATTTAATAGTCATGCTAAAAAGACAAGTTTAAGGAATCCATTGTTCTGGAAAACAAAGTTCAGGTTATGATAAACCTGAATGTAAGAGCTCAATTATTTGTAAAACGAACACGTTAACAGAATTAGAAAGATATATACAATATCATATGAGTGTCTACAGCATATTATGGATGAAATGAGGAACGCCCGGTAGTACGTCCGGTTTCTGGCTAGGCTAGTGGCTTAAGGTTATATTATCGTGTTTTTTGTTTTTTTTTGTATTTTATTTTATTTTTTTTATCGGCTAAAAGTTATAATCTTTATTTCATTTTCAGTCAACGATACATGGTTGACATGAGTTCAAGCTGTGATACCTGGATTTTATTTGTGCTCGTGTGAGCTCAATTCTTTTCCCTTGTGATCATGATTTAGAACTGACGCACTTTGCTCTGGTTTTCAAGCTTTGGTTCTATGTCTTCCTGTTTTTCCAGCTGTTACACAAATACTATCCAAACTGTGAAGTACTAGTGCTTTGTTTTGTAAGTTTTTTTTATCCGTCTATTATCTTTAACATATTGACTGGGTATTGAAGGTGTACTAAGATCGCCTGCGCTACATGTGAACTGTTTACTTCCTTAAGAGATAACGGGTATCGTGTGGCTATTGGTCTTTGCAATAACAGAAGGGCATGTCACCTCTAAATTATCGATCTTAACAATCAGATAGTTATCCGCCACCATTACAGGTGCCTGGGTCAACCGCTCGACATCTCACTACAATCTAAACAGTCCAGTCTGCAAGTCCTCATTGCTGCTTAGGCACAGTTTTAATTTCATGCTCCAGTATTTTTGTTTTAAGCGATTTATTTTAGCCGGTTGATATGTCGGTAAGTGGTAGAAGTTTAAATTAAGTATGAGATTTCTGTACCTTGACTTGTTATTTGAGCTGTAACAAACGGTGTCTATATTAGACACATATGGATAATTATGGAGTTGTTTATGACACATAATTGTGTGTACTTACCGTGTTTTTTCCGGGTAATTTTACGAATAGAATGTTTCTAAAAATATTTTCGTGTCACTATAATTATATTTGTCAACTTGTCCTGGTATGACCGTCAGCTACGACCCATAACTGTCACACATTCGTCAATTACTTTAAATGTTTTGTAATTAACTGAAATACATTTTCCAATCTCTAGTGTTGTTTATTATTTTGTCGTTACAGGTAGGAGTAACAGCGAGTCAAGTTTAGCTGCTCAGCACCGAAATCTGGTTTCTGCCCTGACGAAGAAGCATGGTCTTACAGGTACGTAGTCGATACTTGAACGAACACTTCATGCAGCTTGGGACATACGGACCAGACTCATCTGCTAGTGTTGAGCGTAGGAAATATATCCAACGATTATGGGTTACAGTCAAGTACAGAATCTCATAACCCATGTTTTTGTTTTTAACTGAAAGGGGGGGGGGGGGGGGGGGGGGGGGGGGCTCAACCATTTCGTGTGTTGCAATGACGAGATTCATTTTCCAGAATCTCACTGCTGTGACAACAACTAAAAAGCGTAGCGTACTCATAAACTATCTATCTATCTATCTATCCATCCATCAATCCATCCATCTTCTATATAAAACGACGGTAAATTTTTGTTTGTGGTGATACTATTTCAACAATTATCACTAGGCTGAGAGAGCTTTAGATTAGTGTAAAATGACATATAATAAACATATTATCTCTACGTTTCCGGATACGCGAATCATCCTTATTATGACGTCATACCTATAAGGAAGTTGAAACAACCAATGAAAATTAATCTTGTTTATGGAGCACGCGATGAAATTAAGTATAGCACAGTAAATATTTCTTTAACATGCATATAATTCGAATTCAAATACATAAAATGCTGTTGATGATTTGATTTTGTATATTGCACGTGCATAAGACTGACTACAACACATATATACATGAATAGGACGTACTGTGAAAGCAATGAAACGTGGATAGGCAGAAATTATTTTGTATATACAATTTTCGCATTGATCAAAATTCAATTGGTAATTCGAATCTGTTTATGCAAATGGGTAACTATAGAAGTGTGTGAAATGTAATATAACTGAATGTAATTTGAGTACAAGCAGACAATGTGATTTGGGGAAAAAAATGTCTTTGTATTGATTGATTTTAATTTGAGTCGCAAAAGAAGAATGTTTTCAAAAATCAGCAGGTGAGCGTGCTGTAAATAATAGCGATCTACAGTAACGTTTCCTGTGCATTAACTGTCGTGATATACAGCAGCACCCGTCTAATTACAGAGAAATCACGAAATACGAAATGTCACTCCTCTTCAACGGACGTAGGTCCATAGTTACGTCTGATGGTCTGTTGATATAGTATCCCTGCAAGCTAATCCTTCAAAAGGCACCCGATTTAAATCAAATCAAGCAATTTCGAATCCACCCGATCGATACTTGGTGTTGGGTGTCCTGATCGGGTCTTTTAGAGAGAAAGAGCGTGCATCTGTCCCTTTACACTACCGGGTATTGGGTGACAGGGATCGAACCACACGCGATAATGATATCCCCTAGGTATTCAGAACATGAAAAAGGGGAAGAAGTTTCATACTACAATTAAATGGAACCGATAGGCCTTGTATTGTTTAACCATTGTCTCCAGCCTGGCTGTCCTAAGCTTCCAGACGCGTACGTATACATCTACAGGGCTGTCGGTTTACAGTGGCATTTCTGCTTGCCTATGCTATCAAACTGCCTATTAGATTTTCCCGAGATCGGTAATCAAATACCTTGGTTATTGTTCCAAGATCCCTCCGGGCCAAAACAGCACATAATACGTATTGGTTTCACATTCCATAATAGTTCACTGTTGTACTGCCTTTCGAGTAAATAACAGTTTGTACTCTTTTTACAAAATATGATATTTTTGTGACTTTATACAAAGGTATTAATTTTAGTTCATGAACAAAAAACAAATACCCAATAAGACAGGGTCGTATATATATATACGGGAGGTTGGTTGATAAAACCTTGCGCCATGGCAATGACTACCTTGATCAATCTGTATTAAACCAATCCTTGATTATCTCAAATTGCAAATATTTGCTAATCAAATGGATTTAGGGTTATATGAAACTTTTTTGAAGCATAACTAGTATTTATAAAGCTTAGATATGTTAGAAATACTCTCAACACTAACAGTTAAATGAGTAATTCCTATTTTAAAATCATTTGTTATAACAATATGAGAATTATAATTTCAGTACATGCTATATATTTTCTCAGGGAGAGCCAGTCTGTTGTTGATAGTGGCAATGATTGATATTTGTGTACAGAAACATAATCCTTTAAAACGCTATTAAATTCAATATGAAATAGACTCATATTTCAAGCATGCTCTCAGTTAGTGAACAACATAAAATATGATAGCACGTCAGAGAATTACTGATGGAATTCTATACAATGTGCATTTGAATACCTTTTTATGGATGAAGTTCAACACCGCACAGCGGTGACTGGTTTAGTGACGTCACACGTAGGTAGTATAATCAATTTATACTCATTGTCCTTGTCCGAGTGGTTGTATATGAATGTACTTTACGTTATCTGAAATCCCCCCCCCCCCCCCCCCCCCCCCCCCCCCCCTCCCCCGCCCGCTGATGCAGTTACTAAACTACAGTGGTAACTGAGGTCAGTACAAAGTTTAGCACAAAGCAGAGTGGTCGCCCCAAGTAATCGAACAAAAAATCGCTCCTCTCCCTCATCTGCAGACGAGGTAACTTCATCACAATGGTTCGTGTATGCTGAGTGATCTCTTCATATTTCGGACATAGGCAGTGTTGATCAATAATTAATAGCATGGTTATTGCTATCATCATCATTTTAACCGACTTTTTTTCTTATTTCACAGGTGCTCCGGACGGGACTTTGCCGAGTGGCTATATAACGTGTGCCTGGTGTCAGAAACCCGGAATCAAGCTTTTCACTTTGAAGACCTCGACAACAACGAAAGCCTTTTGTAGCGAGGTGTGTTTTACTCAGTGTCGGCGTGCATCTTTCAAAAAGAACAGAGTTTGTGATTGGTGCAAACATGTCCGTCACACAGTGAACTATGTGGACTTTCAAGATGGCGAACAACAACTTCAGTTTTGTAGTGCAAAGTGTTTAAATCAATATAAAATGAAAATATTTTGTAAGGAAACACAGGAACATTTACAACAAATTCAAACTCAAAATGAGAATGTGTCTTCTTCTAAAAGTCCAGACAGACAGATTCTAATAACACCGGATTTATGGTTGAAAGATTCGACGTCGGCAGACGAAAAAAGTGAAAGTAAGCCTTCAGAGGCGACATCTCATAGAGATAGCCAAAAAGAAACAAACAGCAATAGAGGGAATCACAGAGAAAATCACCGTGAAGGTCAAGGTCACAAAGAAAAAACGGGACATATTCATAGAGACAGTCACCGTGAGGACAGAGAAAAGATAAGGAAGCATTCGAGTAAAACGGAATGGAGGAGTGACTCTCACAAATCTCATTCTCACGGTGAGATAGACAGATCTCGCAGTGTGATGGATCGGCTTGTACGCGAACGACACCGCCGGTCGTCCTCAAAGGACTCAACTTGTCTCGCAAGTCCACAACTTGCATCAACAGATCCTTCCCCAGCGGCTACATCGTCGGCACAGCCTAATCCCATGTTTGCAAATCCGGCTGGCTACCCTTCGATGCCTCTGATTCCACCGCATTTGTGGGGTGCTTTCGGACCTGGGATGCCTCCGATGGGTCATATTCCTCCCTGGTTTTACGGTGGGTATATGCCTCAAGTCCCTGGACTTATACCTGGAGGACAAATTCCCAACACGGAAGGGGAATTCCGGCCCCCTAATAGTCGGATGTCTACACCAACGCCAACCAGGCCAACACTATCTCCAGATTCTTCGTCACCGTCGACAACTCCAAACACGAATCTACCTTCAGCGAAGCAAGGTGGTACTTCAACATCAACCGGTAGTGCGAAGTGCCCACAAAAAGTCTCTGGTATTACGCCTTTATTGCCAGGAATACCAAACAACGGAAACCCCCAATCAGTGCTAGGGTATGATCCGAATTTAGTTGGACCGGGGTATAGACCTGGATCGCAATACCTCGGCGGTATGCCTCCAGTGACGATGATCATGCCCATACCGTTCCCTCTGCCAGTTCCTTTCCCGGTGCCTTTACCGCTACCACTCAAGATGGAACAAATCATGGAGGTATATAACAAGAAGCAGGAAGAAAAGAAAAAAGAAAAGGAAGAATCTGTCCCTCAGCGCATACAATCTGATAAGCATCTTATCGATCCTCAACGGAACCACAGAATAAAGACAGAGTTTAGCGATTCTAGCGATTCCGAAATTTTAAAGAAACCTGAAAAAACGTCACTTCATTGTGTTTCATATTCAGAGAGGGCAAGCAGTGTCACGTCTTGTCCAGATTTATCAGACATTCATTCATCAGCGCATGACTTATCCACACGGAAGCGACCTTTGACCCCTCGGCTCGATGGATCATTAGATCTAAGTAAGAGGCCTAGGTCCGAGGTGAATACCTCGCCGGACTCCTATGATGGTGTCATAGATTTATCTATGGACAGCTCCCTGACAAGGTATAAAATGTCTCCGGGCAAGGAGAATAGAGAAACTAACGAATCTGACATTTCTCAGGATGGCGAGGAACGAGACATTTCTAACGGTGAACTAGGTTTGAAAATTCCTAGGATTCATATCATTACACCGCGAAGCGAACCGCCATTGAACGCACAGCTTCCACTTCCACCAGCGGAACACAAATATTCAAACCGACGGGGACTTATCCTTGATGCTCCGTGTACTCCGAATCGGCCTAGAAGTCCTTCTCCTGAAAGGAGGAGCTACGTTAGGTCGGTACCACGTGACGTGATGGAAGCCGCCAGACGGCGTTGTCTTCGTGCAAGAATACGCACAAAGTAGTGACGTTTAGAAGGCATGGTCATGTGCAATGTAATAGTTTCCTTTTTTTTTTTTTTGGAAAGTTAATTTTTATATACATTTGTATGCCGGTATTGGTAAATGCGCTTCATGTGACAGATTTTTTTTTTCGAATGCATCATAAAATGTTCGATGTCAGAAATGTGCTTTCACATGTGATCAACGCATTCAACCATGAATTAAGGTTTTAAAGTATTTACCATTTCCTGTGTGTTGAACACGTAATGCGGAATTTTCGTCATAAACAGATTTATCGATCACTGTTAAACACGGATACCGCGGAACTGTCATACATCTATTATGGCACAAGGGAAATAACTCCATCTTCGATATCGGAAATCCTTTATGTGTAATATTTTTGTTGAATATAATCGTTGTAGCATGCCTAGGTTTTCTCGTGGAATGGTTGTCAATCATTTGGTGGAATTTTGAGACACATTATAAATCATTTTCTCTCAAAATAAATTTTAAGAAAAAAGGGGAAAAACATGGGATAATTCTTCTTTAATTTTCAGAGATTCTTACATAGATTCGTTTAAATTGATACTACGAATATGACTTTTGTAATTAATTATGCTTATTCTTCGTTAACAAAGTGCTGATATATTGATAATTTAATTTATTTTGTTGTGTTTTTATGTGGTCTATTGTTATATCCTAGGGATGTTTTTTATAACAATGGTATGATTTTACTGTAAATTACCTGGGGAGGTAATTTCTAACCCACCCTTATGTTACAGAAAAAACAAATTCCGGTATTTTGTTTTATTAAAAAATAAAACAAAATACCGGAATTAACTATATGTAATTTTTATCAGAAATTCAGTATGATTGTATCTGTTTTGAAATCATTATGTTTTAGGCTTTTTTTTTTCTTTTTTTTTTCATTGTAATGATTGGTTTATTGGTTAATTGTGTTAACTAACAGCTAGCAACTGCCCCAAGTAGATTTCGAACTCGCGACAAAGAGATGGAGAGCTTGTGATAAAGTCTCGGGACACCTTAACCACTCGGCCATCGCTGCTCCAGAATACTTATAATCAAAATTAAACGTATTTAAATATTTGAACACAAATTGCCAAACCAGATCTGTTTTCCATGATAAGGGAAAAAAACACTTCCACTAAGTCCGAACATCCGGGCTATCACGTTTTTGTTTATTATATATTAAATTGTTAGCTGGTGATTGAATTGCTACGCCTTTTCATCTTACAGTTCACAATATAAATTCAAGTCTATCCTTACTGTCATGGCTGTTTATACAAAACATTATCCAAGCCGCTACGCTGGAATATTTGCCGTAGTGGTTTTTTTTACTCTCCTCTCACCATGGCTTCTAAAATACTCACGAGCCCAACCTAGCGGAGAGAAAAGAAACCAAGGCAGGTAATCCAGTGTATCCAGGTTATTAGTGTCTTTGTTTTTTGATGTCGAAGATTTATCATTTTACTAATGAATCATTGCAATCGTTTTAAGTATACAGATTGAATCAAATATGAGTCTATTTGTATGACGTCATAACGACCGAGCTTTCGTTGAGATAATTGTTGATTAATAATTTGTAGAAATATCTCGACGATGCTCAAAGTATGATTGTGTTTATGATGACATCATCAGTATTGTTTTCGTCTGCTTGTTATATGAGAAGGCTTGTGTTATGTTAATGTAGGAGCACTATTGTTTGAGCCCTAGTTCATCCGAAAATAATCATTCGAAAAACTGTTCTCAAAACAAATCGATGGGATATAAATTCTCGCCAAAAATGAAATAAAAATACTCGTTTTCCTCCCGAAGACGGGCAACGAAGTTATTTGACTGATACAGTCAGGATATTAATTAGCTTTTGAAAGGAAAACAAAATCTAACTTGTACACGCAACCGCGAAAATAACTGCTCGACATGATGAAATGTTTT
Source organism: Pecten maximus (assembly GCF_902652985.1). Lineage (NCBI taxonomy): Eukaryota > Metazoa > Mollusca > Bivalvia > Pectinida > Pectinidae > Pecten > Pecten maximus. Next base: position 4,512,429 of record NC_047019.1, on the reverse strand, counting down.
GCAGTATGTACATGTATTAAGGTGTCGTGGTTCAGTGACGACATCGCACATTTATATTTATTACAGCAATAGTATTTGTACATATAGAGCTTATGCTAACTCGTCGGTATTAAACCTATAGTTCTGTTGCAAATGTTGAATTTATTTGCATAATAAACTTTTGTTGATATAATTTCTTCGTTTACTTTTTTGTTCGTTGCTAATTGTTTAGGGCTAAAGAAAACAAAATGTGTCGTTCATGTAGATATCAGACTCATCGATCAAGTAAATATCATCAACGTATTATCAAACATAATCATATTCAAATTGTAACAACTTACCGATAATATTTATCAAGCAGCATATCTCGAAACCCACTGTTTATTTTTTTTATTTTTTTTTTTATTTTTTTTATTATTTTTTTTTTTTTGTCGATATGTTGTACGGAAATCACGTTATTCGGAAACGCAATGCGAGACAGTAGATATATTAAAATGGAAATGGTAATTTCACAATAGTTTTAAAATTCAATTAAACCCAGATTTGACCTAGATTTGTATTGCTGGTGTCGTCGATGAAGCACAGGACGCTTGTCCTCCCGGAACATCTGGTCTTATTACCTTTTTCCTTTTTCAATTGACACAAAGCCATTGACAAGGTCTTGGTTATATGCTAGAGCGTTGTTTTTTCCAGCTAAACCTCGTTGAACCGATATTTACTGGACAGACGAGATGGAAGTGCTGTTTGATGCCGTTTATCAGAATTTGTTGAAAGTGTTTCTGGGATTTTCCAATAAAGTTATTTAATTTGTCCTATCTGGAGAGCACAGTGTGATTATTTAATCATAGCAATGATTTGATATCACCATTTTTTAGAAAGGCGGATGCAAGCATGGTTTAGTAAATAACATTGAATCCAATCAAACTTGTCTATCGTGATTACTGCTGACTACACAATACGTCGGTACTTGGGACTTGCCTTAATGAAACAACAGAGAAGAGCAACATTCTTAGGAATCTAATTTAAAATCAATTAAATGTAGAATATGAAAAAAAACAACATAAATGAACATGGAAACTCTTGAAGAAGTATATGGAGAATAGAACCAGGTGATCCCCGGAAGGGATTTTTTGCTTCATCGACGACTTCCACCATACAAATCTAGATCAAACCCAGGAATTTTTTGTCAACTTTTCTTTCTATATATAGGCAAGATTTGTCAAAATTGTATCCGCTTGTATGCGGCTATTGTCTAATTTGGTCATGTTTTTGGAGACGACATCGGTACGCCCTATTGATCACAGCTGATTGTTGTTTCGTGACAACTTACAGTACTTGTACATGTAAGTACGTACTTGGTTATATAGATACGGGTGTGTGGTCCATTAATTTACTTATCACAGTTTTGTATGCATGAACGGTTTCCTTAAGGTGTTTCGAATGTCTATACAGAAAGTGTTATTGTCTGAAGAAATAAATATTTTAATGCTATGTTTCATCTCTTTTTGGTTACCAATGCAAACGTAAACAAAACTGTTGTCATGTACAGTTCTCGACGCTCCCTACCCGTGTCGGTTTGTGTTTCTCGGGAAGCTACGAAACGGGCCGGTATGTGCTGTCCTGGCTGTGGCTTGGCACAAGACACGTTATCCTGATAGCTCTAGGTGGCACTCGACGGGCCTCCCGTGTGTTATTCATTGAGGTAGTCACCAACTACTACAAGGAGGCCCCCTCGTCAAAATGACCCTGTCTTTTCAAGGGGCGATAAACCCAGCAAACAAACAAACATTTCACTCTCTGTGTATAAATATCTGACATCATGACAAAAATATTGTATGTGCTATACACGCGTCTATGCATAAATAGGCGGGAAATATTTTTACACAAATAAAAATTATACATTCGGATTTCTGTATAATTGTCGCCAAACGATCAGACGGTACATCACAAATTATCAAGGCATGCATAAACATCACTACAGGCGACGTACCCAAATACTGAAAGTATACATATTTTAGCGGTAATTTCATTTTAGAGATGGAATTATTTCACTAAATTTTGATTGTGCTCTAATGGTAGTTTATCCACATTGTTTGATATGGCAAGCATTGTCGATGCGCTGATCTCCATTGAGCTGGACCGTTTCAACTAGATTCATGCTAACATTTGAGCACGCTAAATCAAGTATATAATTGATTCGTTTAATTTTCTGTTACTTAACGGAGCCTATTCAATAATAAATGCTGCTAAGTAAAATGTTAAATATGTCACCAGTGTTTTAGGTTCAAGTTGGTTTCACTTATGTATACAGATCAATTCTGATTTCATCTCATAGTGAACCATTTAATAAAACAGAAGTAGTTTAAATGAAGTAAAATTAGTAAAATAACATAAATTTAAAGAATAAAAATTGTTAGTACAATTACATTATATTTAATCAACTATGATACTACGTATTGCAATTATGACAAAATTTGCGGAATTGGTATATCAATAAATATTTACTTTGATTATTTTATTAATGCCAATTTCCTTTAAATGTATTATTTTATATTGTGTTCAAAAATGAACAAAGGGAGATAATCCTTAACATTTAGGTTGCTTTAAGTACCATAAGTATCAAATTATTCATAAGCTATTTTTCGTAAATCAATAAATCAATTCAACAGTGAATTTATTTTATAAGAAGTCAAAACAGGGCTGAGACTCCGTCTATTATATTTAGTGCTATAGATTTCCACAAGACAGGTTTGCTTTCAAATTAATTAAGCGTCATCTATATTTACACAATACCTCAATGTGACATTAATTTTATCTAATGTTCATGAAAGGAATATACATGTAGATTGGTCTGTATCAAAGTCAAACTGGGGTCGCGGTGGCCGAGTGGTTAAGGTGTCCCGACACTTTATCACTAGCCCTCCACCTCTGGGTTGCGAGTTCGAAATCTACGTGGGGCAGTTGCCAGGTACTGTAGTTTTACTCCGGCTTTCCTCCACCTCCAAAACCTGCCACATCCTTAAATGACCCTGACTGTTAATACGACGTTAAACAAAAACAACCCAAATCAAAGTCAAACGCCTTACAGTCGGCCCTGTGACAGAGGACTGCACATTTTGGCATTGGTGTCACGTTAGGAATTAACAGGCTGTTGGTGGTACTGTCTGGATCAGCCTCCTGGTTTGTCTGTAAGCGTTTGGTAAATGTGACGATTTACCTTCGCAAGTAAAGTAATTGAGTTGGTACAAAACAAGTAATACTGTTGTAATAAATTGCATCATTTAAGTTCGCGGCAATCAAGTTTGTGATTTGCTTAACGATGACACCGCCGGTTACATGTACTTGTACGGATGGTGTGACGATCACAGGGAGGTTGAATTTTCATGCGTGGTTAAATCTCCCCGCATTCTTACTGACTTCATTTATAAATATTTATATTTCCACTTAATTCAGACTCAATGAACATACCACAGTTAACTCAAGTCATTTTCCAATGAACAATATCAAGTCCGGCGTAGGAATACATTTGTCAAGCTTGGACTATATTTTTTAAATTCCTTTTTAAAAGTGATCATATTTATATGAAATAAATTCCATTACACAAGTCCCTATTTGTCAAGGACAAAATATCATACAAAGATACTTAAAAAAAATTATATAAATATAAGGATTGAACAAAGTTATATTGAGGTGTATGGGGGTATAAACCTCAATACATGTAGGTCTTGAGACAAATTTATTATGAACTGCTTCGTACACCTCAACATAACTATATTCATTCCTTAAATGATATACAATTAGATAACTACCATGCATCACTTACTCGCACTGCTTGAACGATTTAAAGACAGCTTGCTAAGGTTTCGTCCTTATAAACGTAATTTAACTTGGTATTGGATATACATTGGTGTCTGTTTAAAAAAGGTAGTTGCTACTCCTGCTTAGCGCTCAGCATTTTGGGAGTGGGACGACTGGTTCGCCTGTTGTCAGTATGATGTGACCGGGTGGGGTGTCCTCCTGGGTGTCTTCGGCAGTATGCTTCAGTGAGATAGCACTATAAATCGGCAAAATTTCCAGAATATCACAAGGAGACTTAACACAAACATACTGCTCCTCCCAAAACACACATACGCACTCACCACATGCATGTCGCACGCAATGGGGACCGTCATTAAACGACCTTAGATGTTGATAGGACGTTAAACAGTAATAAACCAAACCAAACCAAACCAAACCAAAAGTCCCTGATGAATTCGAGCTAGCAGTAAATCCTGACTTTGGCTTTTTTTCATTTTTCCAGATCCCGACAAGCGTATAACTTTTCTTCAAATATCGTCCCACGGTCAGAAGGAAGTGATATAATATCCACAAACTATCCACATTACATAGATATTTGAATCCAAATATATATTGTGTTCCTAGGTAAGCAGCCAAAATGCATTCCATCGACCATAAGAAGGCGACGGTACATTATACAGTCTTTGTCTCCAGCGGGTAATTTATGCTTAGCTCAAAACCGAACAATAGTAAAAAAAAAAAAAAAAAAAAAAAATTGCTTTCACATACCTTCCTGTTCAGTAAGTTTTGTTTATCTCCGAACCTGGACGACAAGAGAAGATTAAACAACAACGATAGAAACATGACAGTCCATAAGAAACACAATCTTTTATTTACATAAACAGATCCATATATTTTGCAGCATCATATAGTATAGAACATTACAAAACCAACATTTGATTGTTGTTGTTCTTTTTTGGGGGGGGGGGGGGGGGGGGTATATTTTTTCATTTATTTCTTTACAGAATCTGCTCCATTAAAGTAAAATTTAATTGTTATATTACCACTTACGCAACTTTGTATAATATTTTATATATAAATCAATCCTCATTTTCAATGACATCGCAATCCCTTGAAAGTTGGTTACTGGTGGGAGGAATTACAACAGTTGGAACAGCCAATGATGACTCTTCACTTCAAGTTTGAACTCTCTTACGCGGTGACAAATAGCTCTGTATTTACGTGTGAAATAACAATAAATTACACAAACGTTTCGCGATTTTATGATTTCTATTTAATATCAGTAGTTTCTGTACTGTAACATTTCCATACACAAGTTCAAAGGTCAATATTTCCTTGCAGGAATGGTAACACATACATCTAGTATTGTTGAATAGTGTCAAGCTTGACAAGTGTAAATATAGATGATTTGTAAATCTTATGCGTTTTCATCGTTCATAACCATTTTTTTTATCGATCTATTCTAGCAGCAGCTTTTGCAAGTCAGCCGACAGATTATGATGTCACAAACATTATTCAAACACGCTCAATTAAAGCATGTGTCGGTGACAGATATTGCCATTAAACGTCTGAAGCTTTTGTTTGTAGCAGGAAAAGTTCTGCTGAAAATTCCAGGATATTGAAAGTTTTCATGTAGAAGAAAAGTAGAGTAGTCGTTCATTACGCTATAATTAATTTTTCTGTGTTTTCATGGTAAATACTCAAATGTGATTGGTCAAAAAATTCCTATCATTCTTCTATGAAAGAAATTCCGAGAATGGTGCAAAAAATGTGACGTCACAATACGACAATTGACGTTGCGTATTGATTTGAGAAAAATAATCCCATTTAAAACCAGTAAAATTGTATATAAAACATGTTTTAAATTAGAAAATCATTTAAAAAAATTAATTATAAGCGTTGATGTCAATTATTTTTTGGTTTCATCGGGGTATGAAACAAATTTTGTTTGCAAACTTCTGTAAGTAGCGGATTCTTACAGAAGTTTGCAAACAAAATTTGTTTCATACCCCGATGAAACTAAAAAAAATGACATCAATGCTTAAATGAAAAGGTCACTATTCCTTACACAGGCTCGCCAAAGGGCAGTAACTCTTTTTATCAACATGTACTGTCTGGTGTTGGAATAGCTTGAATAGAATATCCAATATGACTGGTATTGAACCAGACCACACTACGAATGGAAACCTTTCTTACACATTTAAGAATAATAATTTAATGAAAAGAATTGAATTTTTTTTTAAACTAATACAGTTTGTTTTTTTTAAAGAAAATGGAAGGGTGATCAAAAGAATATCAGTGATAATATGAACATTCGCAATTGCCTTAATGGTCACATTTTTATTATTTATTTATTCATTTATTTAATTTTATTAGACATTGTAGTTGATTTCTCCATTACCTCTATGTAAACACGACAACTACTATTCTAAAGATGCATCGAGACAAGAACACTTTAACTGTCTCATCCAATATCCTGTCTATCAAAGAAAAGATAATTTTATTTTACTACAGGTCCATATAAAATTATTCCAACTTCAATTAATTTGACCGTATAACATAACCTATACTCACAAATGTCATACATCCATTTTCTGTACTCATTTTGGACGTATTTTTGATACTATATACTCAGGCTAATCGTAACATCATACTCTACTGATACTAGATGCATTCCAATATTCTAAGCTTACAACAGGGCATCACCATACTCTGTACTTACACTAGGGCATCACCATACTCTGTACTTACACTGGGGCATCACCATACTCTGAACTTACACTGGGGCATCACCATACTCTGTACTTACACTGGGGCATCACCGTACTCTGTACTTACACTGGGGCATCACCATACTCTATACTTACACTGGGGCATCACCATACTCTGTACTTACAATGGGGCATCACCATACTCTATACTTACACTGGGGCACCACCATACTCTGTACTTATACTGGGGCATCACCATACTCTGTACTTATACTGGGGCATCACCATACTCTGTACTTACACTGGGGCATCACCGTACTCTGTACTTACACTGGGGCATCACCGTACTTTGAACTCACACAGGACGTATCAACATCCTAGAAGACTTCAGACCTATCCTATTCCTCGTAGGGAAATATCTCCAGTTTATAGAAAAGGACCTGGATCCATCTGCTCTATACACACCATTCAGAAAAACTAAATAGCAAGATCTAAACCACCAACCACCTCTGAAATAAGATGCACAGTTCACCGTTGAGCGAGTATCATTATCACTGTCAGGTGTAGAAAAATTGTAGTTGCTATGGTATTTTAAAGAGTTGTGAATATTTCCGCTAAATCCAGATATCTGCAAACGGTAGAAATCTTTCTCAGAGGAAACAGTGAAAATCTCATATTCGGCATATCCTTGTTGGCCAGATACCTGACCTAACTCTATACGAAGTGTATACGGTTGTGAGGAGGTCAACAAGTGTATATTCTCGTTTCCAATCCAGTATTCCCCGTGTGGTGTCCCAAAACCGTTTTTGTAGTCGTCCCATTTCAAATTAAAGTTCTGGCTCCCGTCAAATCGGTTTTGTAGGACAGTCCATCCTCCACCGGCAGATTCCATTTCACAGAATACTCTTTTCTTTAACTGTTGACTGATCTTAATATTGTAAACACCGGAAGGATTTCCTGCTGGCAGACTATGACAAGATTCAATATCAGTATTGATAAAGAACGATTTGCCAGGCTGGCTGTTGTAGGAAAGAAATCTACATGTCGATCGGTCAGAATCAAAATCAAACGCCTCACAGTCGGTCCTGTGACAGAGGACTGCACATTTAGGCATTGATGTTACATTAGGAATTAACAGGCTGTTTGTGGTACTGTCTGGATAAGTCTCCTGGTTTTTCTGTAAACGTCTGGTAAAGTGTGACGATTTACCTCCACAGACAAGGTAGGTCAGTAGGGGGAGGACAAGAGCTGTAGACATAAGAAGCTGCATTGTACTAAGGCGGCGAAAATGTCTATGAAGGATGATAGTCACGGTATCTCTTCTGTACAAAACAAAAATCACAGAATTCCTCACGTCTGCATAGTTGAACTTAGTTGTGGCAGTGGAACTTACTGATTTTGAAGAGTGACTGCTTGATGGAGATCACATAGTCCATATGAATAAATTATGAAGCACGATAAAATCTAATTAGTAGCATGCTAGGAGGATTAGAAGATGTCGATATCTCGCTAGCTACATATTTCTTCAGACTTACAGACTTACAGACTACAAGAGTAAATGATTGTTTTAGTTTTCCCTCACTGGTATATTACATACAAGAATAGACTAGTGGAAAAGCTCGTAGATCTTTTTCGGCATAGCCGTATAATATTCTTTTGGTCCCGGATATGACGCGACAGGTGGCGTTACTGGTCAAGATGAAGAATGTGATTGGTCAATGTAGCGGTAAAGGCAAAATGCAGATATGCAGTTAAAAAGCGAAACAAAATTAAGATTAAACGCAAGCTGAAAAAGTGGATGTATCTTTTCAAATGACACATTAATAAAATTATATTCCTGATTCAAATGCAGTCGTATTATCACCAAAAATGATTCAAATTGATATAATTTTGTTATCCGTGCTGAAACGCCTTAGTTCGTTGATTTATTTCACCAAGAATTTTACATTATTACTACCAGCATTAAAACTATGCCGTTTATCTTTTTTAAAGATATTTCTTGTTTATCGTAACCTTGAAAAATACTAACTGCAGTGTACTGCTCGGCTAGAGAAAACTTCTCTTTTACTCAAAATGCGGAGCGTAAGCCTAGGGGTCACGGACTCGATCCCTGGCGACGTCATTGAAACAAACACGATTTAGCATAAGTACTGTAACAATATTTATATGAAAGTGAGAACATGTACGATTAACTGCTTATATTTGGTACATATTCTGTTGATTTCTCTATGTATTTAAATTAATAACTTTTGATAAGTATATATCTCCGGGCAACAATTTCTGATAAAAGAATAGTTACTTGAATTAACAATCTACAACCTTGGTTTAGATTACTTTATTACGGTATGCAGGAAATTTATTGCGCTTCAGAAAAATGTTGGCCTTTAAAATGGCTAACCATGTTGCAGAATTTACCTTTTTTAGAGGCTTTAGATAACGATGTACAAAAATGTATGAAGAACTAAAAGTCCAAAGTGATGAGAGACTTCACTAAAGAGAAGTTTATTGTCGTAATAAAATGACCAAATATAAACAAGAAATATCTTTAAAAAAGATAAACGGCATAGTTTTAATGCTGGTGGTTATAATGTAAAACTGCTGTAAAAGTGCTATTGTTGTGCTACATGATGGACATGATGTTTCACACTGGATGAGGAGGATGATGCTAATTGTTAAAAGATGATGGCAGTAGTGTGCAGGATGATATATTACAATTATTGACTGTTAATGATGATATATGTATTTGGATTTGTTTGGTTTGTTTTTGTTTAACGTCCTATTAACAGCCAGTGTCATTTAAGGACGTGCCAGATTTTGGAGGTGGAGGAAAGCCGGAGTACCCGGAGAAAAACCACCGGCCTACGGCAACTGCCCAACGTAGGTTTCGAACTCGCAACCCAGAGTTGGAGGGCTAGTGTTAAAGTGCCGAAATGGAAATTATACGGCTATGCCGAAAAAGCTTTTTTTTTGTCTGTTTCGTACGAATATTGATGTTATGTCGTTTGTATATGCAATTCTGAACACTAACAACACATGATTTTACATTAGTAGGATTTTGTGCTCGTTCATGCCTCCAGTTTCACAATCACTTGGACTGAGATAGCGTAAATAACATAGAGATACCTCCAGATGCTGCAAACATTTGGGCAAAAATAACATCGTCCGCCTTTACAGATCTATTTATAGCTCCGACGAAAATATCTTACGTTAAGACTTTTCTGAAGAATTCGACTTTGTTTTTTAATAATACATGTACCTTTAATACCGTCAAAAAGGGACGTAGTTAATGCTAAAGTAGCTAAGGTGTAATTGGTTGACGGGAGTCCCCTTAAGTTTAAATTACTCGTAGTGTCAGAATGAATCAAAAGGTTGTTTTTTTCTGTAAACGTCTGGTAAGTTGTGACGATTAACCTTCACAGATAAAGCATATCAGTTTGGATAAAACAATAACTTTTGTTATAGTAAGCTGAATCCAAATAGATTAACGGATTCACTTTGAGCCGACTGAGTTTTAGACGAGCTAAGCAATAGTGTAACACCCACGTCATGTAAACATAAAGATATTGGGGCCAAAACAAGTGAAGATGCAATTTCTCAAACGGATACAAAAATCACCGCGTGCTAACAAACTACATCAATAAATCAAATAGAATTAGTCAACTAGCATGCATCACTAACCAGGGTTGCTTGAACGCTTTAAAGATACAAAGTTTTATACGTATACCGTTAATTTGCTTGATACATGTGGGTGTCGCTGACGTCATGCATTCGTGATACGTTTCAAACTCCCCAGCAGCGAATACATTTCATATCGGATTCAATATCCTCCACCTGTCCGAATGAAGTGACACCAGATCTACATTACAATGCCATATACTGTAAAAGTGGTTATTTTCGCGGAGGGGGTAATTTCGCGATTTCGATATGCAAACTATACGCGTGGGGATAATTTTCGCGATCGATCCCCCCATTTGTAGTTGGAGCTTACGCCAATTGGTATCCAACAAATACGCGTGGGGGAAATTTTCGCGATCAAAGGGGCTCAGCATAATTGGCGTAAATTTCCCCCTCGCCTAAATTTCCACGTTTACAGTATACCTCTTTTTTGAATTAATCAAAGATCATTTTCCAATATTGTAACAGGCAAAAAGATGCATTCCATCAAACATTCGAAACCGATGGAGCATTAAAAATGAGAGCATATATTTCAATTAGGAGATAATGTTTTCACATTTGAGCTTCAATGCCAAATCATATAATGAACTCGAATCTGCTATAGCATGTACATATACACGGGGAAAAGTGGAGAGTATAGGTCAACATTTAGCCTAGGTGTAGCCATCCGTTCAGAGAGCAAGGGGTCGCTAGATCTTAATTTCTCATTTTATTTACAGATTTGCTACAGTTGAACACTCTAAGTGTAAGCTAAGGGAGATTGAGGGGTTGCCATGGAGTCTAAAGAACCTGTATTGTGGATGGTTTCGATGGCGAAGAATTTCGAAGGAGGGAGCAGAGTAAAAGCGAAGAGTGTACATAAGATACCGTACTAGTTCAAGCTAGCAGGGATCACTCTTTAGCCTTGTGGTAGAATGTCAACTCGAAGAACGAGAGGTCGCTACTTCGGGCCCGAACGTACATTGTATGTCTTGTCCCATTTTGTTGATTTGCGAACGAGTCTTTTTTTCCAAGTTGGAGGACAAGAGAAAGTTGAACCACAAATTTCCATGAGACAAAAGCCAGACCGATTTGAGAAGACACAAGACAATCAGTTTAGTAACGTATGATTTTATTTCAATAAAATAATTTACACCGCCGTGTGCAATATCACATAGTACAGACCGTTACAAGGACAACATTTTATTCTGCAGAAGCTGCACATACATTAATAGAAAAATATATATTATATACAATGTATTTCATTCCACATGTCTGTTATTCAACGCTGAATGTAAAACTTTATTGTAATTCCCAAAAACGCATGAAACATGACGTAATAAGGCCGAGGGTGAATAACCCATCTGTCAAATAATATGTAAAATCAATGCAAATACACAGCAAAATAGAAAGGTTGAGGTTTTTTTGTTCATATTTCTGTTGCATTGTATTCAATTCGGTGCATATTTATTCCGGGAAGAATTTTTAAACATTTTTTATCGAACGCAAAATCAATCTTTCGTTAAATTGTTTGTTGTTACACATCAATACTATAATATAATTGTGTTTATCATCGCTCATAAGCCTTAATTAAGGCGTCATTTCAATATCTATATTAAAACACAATCATTGATCAGTTTTAGGACCAGGTCCGGTTTCATCAATGTGGCAATTCCTTAACTTATTTTTGTTCAAAGTGTTATTGGATTTTCATGATATTTCCTGTATTTTTTTCTGTAATTCTTTCCTATGGAATTCTGTTAAGATAAGAGACATTGATGAAACTGGCGCCGGCAAGATAATCGAGTGTAGATATATAAAACCATACATAAGATATTGGATTTAGGATATGTAATTAACAAAACAAAACAAACAAGAAAATGAAATTCAGTTCTGCCTACCATACTTAGATACAGGTTTATATATTAGAATATATTAACATAAAATCGAAATCTATTCAAACTTTACACGATAAACATAAAATGTTCTATCAGGAATATTGACTATTAAGTATGAGATCAAAATATATTCGATATCCCATCCAATATATCTACGAAACATTACGTACACAATGATTATTCTTTATAAAAAATAAATATGAGACAAGCCATGCCTGTCGGACATCCTAGGAAACCCTGGGTAACTCCCTTAATTGAAGAACAGTCTTTGTCTTCGAATCAATAAATAGAGTAAAAACAAATACATCTATTTTCGTCCATCTCTCATGTCCAATACAAACAATCGTATGTAAAATATTAAATTACCGTAATTCTAGTAATGAGTCTTCTTTACAGAAAACGTGACCAGTGCACAGACAAGACAAAGAGCTGTAACTATATGTCTTTAACCCACTTCGATTGGTGTTGTTATACTCGCACTCTAAATAATCACAATCCTGTTCGCTGGCATTTTAAACGGGTATACTTAAAGGGGCATTCCTTCAATTGAATAAAGTTTAGGTCGTCAAAATTAAACTTACTGGAAAAAAGTGGGTTTTTTTTTAAGTAGTAAAATTTATAATCTTTATATTAAAACGGCAGTTTTACTCTCAAGATAAACCAAAATTCATCGAGTAGTTAGTCCTGAAAATTCTTAATTCGACCCGAAGTATCACTAATTACCGCAAAGACATACGGTATTTGTATATGATACGCCTTTTTCCTGTACATTTCGGCGTTAATTTCATTACTTATAGGCACAAACACTCATATAATCATCGTTCGGACATAGATTTCATCAATAGAAATTGTGCATGCTTCTGATGTCCGAACGAAGGAATGCCTCTTTTAAAAAATACAGTTACTGAAATAGTGTGACAAATAATTATGTGACTATACTTTATCTTGCAGAATGTTACTTCTAAAAAAGGAGCATAAAGGCCTCAAGGGTCAATGTACATGTATGATTTTTGCGCCACCATTGACTTTCTTGCAAAATAAAATATTACTATACTTCTCAATGCTGATATTTTAATATCTAGACTTTTTGGGAAAAACATACCATTTTTTAATTTATTATTTGAAAGTAAGGATGAATAAAAATGTCACAGTTCTGTGTAAATGTTTAGTGTTTACATGGATACTCCTATTTTTGTTGACAAACTTTACCTACAAGTACGAAAACTATTTTGCCATGAATGAAATCGTTAAACTTTCTTGCAGTGATCATCCATGACGCATTGGATACAAAAGGGGATAAAGTTCTCTTAAAGAATAATGCTTATTTTTAAGATAGATGTTATTAGCTATGCTGAAGAAGAAGATAACCGAAAGGCAATCAGTCTCGTCTATTGGAAAGTGACAAAAAACTACATGACGGTTCGGTGTAATGTGGTTTTCCAGTGAAAGAAATTCAGTTCTTAAAGCTGACAGTGCAAGTTAAAAAAGCATCCAATTGAGATTAAAAATAAAATAATACATGTACAGATTTCCAAAAATCGTTTCCGAGACATCCCCCAATTATGGTTGTGTCGTATCTAAGGACGGGCAGACATTTTTGTTTTTTGTAATGCGTAGATACGAGCCGCTATAAAAGCGCGTGCGTTCATTGAGACAAGTATCAGTCTATCGATACACGCGCATAGCGACACATCTCTCCATTATACATAGTATACGTTCTCAATACAAACGCAAATGAGTTTTTGTTCACAACGGAACTTGAATATGGAATTTGAAGAGGTAACTTTATATATATACATATATATTTTATTTTACAATAAAAGAAAGAAAAGAAAGTATTGACAACACAAACTATTTGGGCCCCAACAAAACACGTACCTAATGAAATTATAAACAGAGTAAATATGAGTAAATTCCTACCTGAGTCTTTCCAGTGGGATATGCAGCAAGAACAACTTTACAACTGTTACATCATTATATCCATAGTTTCCATCGAAATATTTTCCGTGTCTTCGTACAAATGTATTATTTGTGCACGTGCCATAACGCAATTAAAACGTGATAAAACCGCACATCAGCCCTAGTGTAGTGTAGACAATAGGAAAACATCCGAAACGATTTTTGGAAATCTGTACAGGTATTTTTTTTTGTTTAATTTCAATTGGATGCTTTTTAACTTGCACTGTCAGCTTTAAGGTATATGGGGCGAGAGACAGGTTTAAATATTTCATGTTTGATGGTTATAACATGAGACTTTGTGTACTTAAACTACCCTGCATTTGACATACATTGTACAGCCCACAGTTGAAAAACGTCGCAAAATACATTTATTAATTCACACAGAAATTTTGGGAATGCAAGTATAACTACTGTGACATCAAAATAAATATTAAACAAGACCAACATACGAACATTGTTCTACAGACGTAATGACTCATGAACTAATATATCCAATATCTACAAGTAATCAAATCTAACAATTATAGAATAAAGTGTAAATATAGGTACATGATTAACCAATAATATTATGATTATAAACGTTTTTATTTCATTTCACAACATCGTCATTCTATATACTCACACTGGGCCCATTATCATTCGTGAAGACAGTTTCTGTATCTTGAGAGGAAATACTTTTAGTCAATAGACCTGGAATAGGTTCCTGCGTTCATAACACAGTTCAAACGTGCTCCCCAGCATGTAGGAAACCATCAACCACCTCAATGGTAATATAGATAATGTCTGTTTAGTTGTATATAGTTTTCTGTACAAGTTGTAAAAAAAATTGCACTTTAAAAAGAGTTCCACATATTCTGTGCTCACACTGGACGTATCACCATACTTTGTACCCACACTGGACGTATCACCATACTCTGTGCTCACACTGGACGTGTCACAACACTCTGTACTCACACTGGACATATCACCATACTTTGTACTCACACTGGACATATCACCATACTTTGTACTCACACTGGACGTATCACCATACTTTGTACTCACACTGGACATATCACCATACTTTGTACTCACACTGGACGTGTCACCATACTTTGTACCCACACTGGACGTATCACCACACTCTGTACTCACACTGGACGAATCACCATACTCTGTACTCACACTGGACGAATCACCATACTTTGTACCCACACTGGACGTATCACCATACTTTGTACTCACACTGGACGTGTCACCATACTTTGTACCCACACTGGACGTATCACCATACTGGACGTATCACCACACTTTGTACCCACACTGGACGTGTCACCATACTTTGTACTCACACTTGACGTGTCACAACACTCTGCACTCACACTGGGGCATCACCATACTTTGTACTCACACTGGACGTGTCACTATACTCTGTACTCACACTGGACGTATCACCACACTCTGTACTCACACTGGACGTATCACCATACTCTGTACTCACACTGGACGTGTCACCATACTCTGTACTCACACTGGGGCATCACCATACTTTGTACTCACACTGGACGTGTCACTATACTCTGTACTCACACTGGACGTATCACCACACTCTGTACTCACACTGGACGTATCACCATACTCTGTACTCACACTGGACGTATCACCACACTCTGTACTCACACTGGACGTGTCACCACACTCTGTACTCACACTGGACGTATCACCATACTCTGTACTCACATTGGACGTATCACCATACTCTGTACTCACACTGGACGTGTCACCATACTCTGTACTCACACTGGACGAATCACCATACTCTGTACTCACACTGGACGAATCACAATACTCTGTGCTCACACTGGACGTATAACCATACTTTGTTTCACCCTGAACTGCCATCGCTTCCACTGCTCCCACCTGACGAATCACCATACTCGACACTCGCACTGGACGAAACTTCTGGATGTGGACGTATCATCATACGTGATGTTTTCAGACCAACTCTGTCTCTTGTGGGGAAATACTTCCAGTTGATCGAGGAGGTTATGAACCCTGCGCCATACACACCATTTAAGTATGCTTCAAAACAAGTAGAAAACCACCAACCACCTTTAAAACTAGATGCACAATGCACAGGTGGGCGTTTGTCGTAGTCTTTGTCTGGTGTAGAAAAATTAGAATTGTGATGGGTTCGAAAGGAGTCGGGAATGTTTCCGCTAAATCCAGATATTTCCAAACGGTAGAAGTCTTTCTCAGAGGAAACAGTAAAAGTCTCATACTCGGCATGTCCTTGTTGGCCAGACACCTGACTTAACTCTATACGAAGTGTATACGGTTGTGAGGAGGTCAAGCAAGTGTATATTCTCGTTTCCAATCCAGTATTCCCCGTGTGGTGTCCCAAAACCGTTTTTGTAGTCGTCCCATTTCAAATTAAAGTTCTGGCTCCCGTCAAATCGGTTTTGTAGGACAGTCCATCCTCCACCGGCAGATTCCATTTCACAGAATACTCTTTTCTTTAACTGTTGACTGATCTTAATATTGTAAACACCGGAAGGATTTCCTGCTGGAAGACTCTGACAAGATTCAACATCAGTATTGATAAAGAACGATTTGCCAGGCTGGCTGTTGTAGGAAAGGAATCTACATGTTGATCGGTCAGAATCAAAATCAAACGCCTCACAGTCGGCCCTGTGACAAAGGACTGCACATTTGGGCATTGATGTCACATTAGGAATTAACAGGCTGTCGTTGGTACTGTCTGGATAAGTCTCATGGCTTTTCTGTAAACGTCTGGTGAATTGTGACGATTTACCTCCACAGACAAGGTAGAACATTTGGAACAATACGAAGATCTTCCGAATGGTTATCAATTCATTAAGTTGCATTGTAGCAAGCCAGGAGTATAGCTGCATGCTGTTCACCTTAGAACCAGGTATATGACAATTCTGTTGAAAAACCAGGACTCTTATCCATACATCTGTTCAGTTGAGCGTATAAATGAAAAAAATAAATAATGTAGAACCTTTAAACTGATGGGCACGTTATAATAGAAAATATTAATAATTGATAAAGTATTACTAGCAATTCGTCAAGTACTAAACACCAATTAGTTAAGTACAAAAAATCCATTTTTTTCTGAAATGCCTCAGCGATTCCATGACGTACAGTGTGGCTCTAATAACATACATCTTTTCATCTGTAACCTTTGGCTTCAAGTAATGTATGGTACGGTGATGTTCGCATTGTCAAAGAGCCGGAAATGTCGATAAGCCAGTCCAGGAAATAGGCCAGGGGAAAAGTATCGTGAATATATATATATGGCGGTGTTAGAAATTAGCCGTTAATGTTCACGAAGACATAGACTTCGTTTAGACAATACGAATGAAAATGCATCAATGTACATAGTTAATGATTATCAATAGTTATTTGAGATTGTGTGTAATGGAATAATTTTCTATAGAATTTACGTTCATCCGTACGTATTTATATGGGATGTAAACGTCAGAATTGCAAAAAAATATGGATTTTGCTTTTACAAAATGTATGTATGTAATTTTCTAAATGGTTTTTAAAGAGAAAAGGCTCTGGTTTTCGTCGTTTATGACATCACAATCCTTTCGACGACCATGGCGTTTATATGCGCAATGGTCGATTGGCTATGGCCATGCGTCATCAGCCTCTATCAGCGAAATTACTCTTAATTATTAATACCATGACATATTATCTTTTACGATAAGATTTGAATTAATGAACCATGTAATTGACTTACTAATCAGGCCTGTAGTGATTGAATATCAGATATATATAATTAACTGCGATTTTATTGTCATATACGGAGGTTGGAACATAGTTTGTCTATAAATTATTATTTTTGATACCTACCCATAGCGTTGGTACAATTATAACCATTGATTGACATTAGTGTAAAGTTACTGTGAACATGTCTACTTTCGGATAAATATTACCTTGAAGCACCAAAATTATAGCAATACATATAAGAAGACATGCTAATCCAGAATTTTATTAATTAATAGTATTTAGGAACTTGATGTCTATACAAATTGTATATAGGTATTATTGATATATGTAACGAGACAACGGTCAAGTACACCAATGTATATATATACAGTATATGACGTATCTATTATCTATTTGTTGTGATGACGTAACTATTATTAATTTGTTGTGATGAAGTACCTATTATTTATCTGTTGTGATGACGTACCTATTATTTATTTGTTGTGGTGACGTACCTATTATTTATCTGTTGTGATGACGTAACTATTATTTATCTGTTGTGATGACGTACCTATTATTTATCTGTTGTGATGACGTACCTATTATTTATTTGTTGTGATGACGTAACTATCATTTATTTGTTGTGATGACGTACCTATGATTTATTTGTTGTGGTGGCGTACCTATTATTTATTTGTTGTGGTGACGTATCTATTATTTATCTGTTATGATGACGTAACTATCATTTATTTGTTTTGATGACGTAACTATTATTTATTTGTTGGGATGACGTACTATTATTTATTTGTTGTGGTGACGTAACTATTATTGATTTGTTATGATGACGTACCTATTATTTATTCGTTGTGATGACGTTCCTATTATTTATTTGTTGTGGTGACGTAACTATCATTTATTTGTTGTGATGACGTAACTATTATTGATTTGTTGTGGTGACGTAACTATTATTTATCTGTTGTGATGACGTACCTATTATTTATCTGTTGTGGTGACGTACCTATTATTTATCTGTTGTGATGACGTACCTATTATTTATTTGTTGTGGTGACGTAACTATTATTTATTTGCTGTGATGACGTACCTATTATTTATTTGTTGTGGTGACGTAACTATTATATATCTGTTGTGATGACGTACCTATTATTTATCTGTTGTGATGACGTACCTATTATTTATCTGTTGTGGTGACGTACCTATTATTTATCTGTTGTGGTGACGTACCTATTATTTATTTGTTGTGATGACGTACCTATTATTTATCTGTTGTGGTGACGTACCTATTATTTATTTGTTGTGATGACGTACCTATTATTTATTTGTTGTGATGGCGTATCTATTATTTATCTGTTGTGATGACGTACCTATTATTTATTTGCTGTGATGGCGTATCTATTATTTATCTGTTGTGATGACGTAACTATTATTTATTTGTTGTGATGACGTAACTATCATTTATTTGTTGTGATGACGTACCTATGATTTATTTGTTGCGGTGGCGTACCTATTATTTATTTGTTGTGGTGACGTATCTATTATTTATCTGTTATGATGACGTAACTATCATTTATTTGTTTTGATGACGTAACTATTATTTATTTGTTGGGATGACGTA
Source organism: Pecten maximus (assembly GCF_902652985.1). Lineage (NCBI taxonomy): Eukaryota > Metazoa > Mollusca > Bivalvia > Pectinida > Pectinidae > Pecten > Pecten maximus. The sequence goes on along the minus strand of NC_047019.1, from coordinate 4,493,077 downwards.
CTATTATTTATTTGTTGTGGTGACGTAACTATTATTGATTTGTTATGATGACGTACCTATTATTTATTCGTTGTGATGACTTTCCTATTATTTATTTGTTGTGGTGACGTAACTATCATTTATTTGTTGTGATGACGTAACTATTATTGATTTGTTGTGGTGACGTAACTATTATTTATCTGTTGTGATGACGTACCTATTATTTATGTGTTGTGGTGACGTACCTATTATTTATTTGTTGTGATGACCTACCTATTATGTATTTGTTGTGGTGACGTACCTATTATTTATTTGTTGTGGTGACGTACCTATTATTTATTTGTTGTGGTGACGTAACTATTATTTATTTGTTGTGATGACGTACCTATTATTTATTTGTTGTGATGACGTAACTATTATTTATTTGTTGTGATGACGTACCTATTATTTATTTGTTGTGATGACGTAACTATTATTTATTTGTTGTGGTGACGTACCTATTATTTATTTGTTGTGATGACGTACCTATTATTTATCTGTTGTGGTGACGTACCTATTATTTATCTGTTGTGGTGACGTACCTATTATTTATCTGTTGTGGTGACGTAACTATTATTTATCTGTTGTGATGACGTACCTATTATTTATCTGTTGTGGTGACGTACCTATTATTTATCTGTTGTGATGACGTACCTATTATTTATCTGTTGTGGTGACGTACCTATTATTCATCTGTTGTGGTGACGTACCTATTATTTATCTGTTGTGGTGACGTACCTATTATTTATCTGTTGTGATGACGTACCTATTATTTATCTGTTGTGGTGACGTACCTATTATTTATCTGTTGTGATGACGTACCTATTATTTATCTGTTGTGGTGACGTACCTATTATTTATCTGTTGTGGTGACGTACCTATTATTTATCTGTTGTGGTGACGTACCTATTATTTATTTGTTGTGATGACGTACCTATTATGTATTTGTTGTGATGACGTACCTATTATTTATCTGTTGTGATGACGTAACTATTATTTATCTGTTGTGGTGACGTACCTATTATTTATTTGTTGTGATGACGTACCTATTATGTATTTGTTGTGATGACGTACCTATTATTTATCTCCTGTGATGACGTACCTATTATTTATCTGTTGTGATGACGTACCTATTATTTATTTGTTGTGGTGACGTACCTATTATTTATTTGTTGTGATGACGTACCTATTATTTATCTGTTGTGGTGACGTACCTATTATTTATTTGTTGTGATGACGTACCTATTATTTATCTGTTGTGGTGACGTACCTATTATTTATTTGTTGTGATGACGTAACTATTATGTATTTGCTGTAATGACGTAACTATTTTTTTTGTTGTTGTGATGACGTAACTATTATTGATTTGTTGTGGTGACGTAACTATTATTTATCTGTTGTGATGACGTACCTATTATTTATCTGTTGTGGTGACGTACCTATTATTTATCTGTTGTGATGACGTACCTATTATTTATTTGTTGTGGTGACGTAACTATTATTTATTTCCTGTGATGACGTACCTATTATTTATCTGTTGTGATGACGTTCCTATTATTTATTTGTTGTGATGACGTACCTATGATTTATTTGTTGTGATGACGTACCTATTATTTATTTGTTGTGATGACGTACCTATTATTTATTTGTTGTGGTGACGTACCTATTATTTATTTGTTGTGGTGACGTAATTATTATTTATTTGTTGTGGTGACGTACCTATTATGTATTTGCTGTAATGACGTAACTATTTTTTGTGTTGTTGTGATGACGTAACTATTATTTATTTGTTGTGGTGACGTACCTATTATTTATTTGTTGTGGTGACGTACCTATTATTTATTTGTTTGGGGTGACATACCTATTATTTATTTGTTGTGGTGACGTAACTATTATTTATTTGTTGTGATGACGTAACTATTATTTATTTGTTGTGATGACGTAACTATTATTTATTTGTTGTGATGACGTACCTATTATTTATTTGTTGTGATGACGTAACTATTATTTATTTGTTGTGGTGACGTACCTATTATTTATTTGTTGTGATGACGTACCTATTATTTATCTGTTGTGATGACGTACCTATTATTTATCTGTTGTGGTGACGTACCTATTATTTATCTGTTGTGGTGACGTACCTATTATTTATCTGTTGTGATGACGTACCTATTATTTATCTGTTGTGGTGACGTACCTATTATTTATCTGTTGTGATGACGTACCTATTATTTATCTGTTGTGGTGACGTACCTATTATTTATCTGTTGTGGTGACGTACCTATTATTTATCTGTTGTGATGACGTACCTATTATTTATCTGTTGTGGTGACGTACCTATTATTTATCTGTTGTGATGACGTACCTATTATTTATCTGTTGTGGTGACGTACCTATTATTTATCTGTTGTGGTGACGTACCTATTATTTATTTGTTGTGGTGACGTACCTATTATTTATCTGTTGTGGTGACGTACCTATTATTTATTTGTTGTGGTGACGTACCTATTATTTATCTGTTGTGGTGACGTACCTATTATTTATCTGTTGTGGTGACGTAACTATCATTTATTTGTTGTGGTGACGTACCTATTATTTCTTTGTTGTGATGACGTACCTATTATTTCTTTGTTGTGATGACGTACCTATTATTTATCTGTTGTGGTGACGTAACTATCATTTATTTGTTGTGGTGACGTACCTATTATTTATTTGTTGTGGTGACGTGATGACGTACCTATTATTTCTTTGTTGTGATGACGTAACTATTATTTATCTGTTGTGATGACGTACCTATTATGTATTTGTTGTGATGACGTACCTATTATTTATCTGTTGTGATGACGTAACTATCATTTATTTGTTTTGGAGGCGTTACTATTATTCATTTGTTGTAACATTAATTTAACAAGTGTTTTCCATCGCTATGGAAGTGACGTCATAATATATGACGTCACTTTATATATATAGCATTAGATATATACATGTGTTTGTTTCCGTGAAGATAAGAACGTAAGATAAAAACCAGTGTAATACTTAAATGTTAAATTAGAAAAGCTAATAGATTAATCAGTGTTTTCCGTGGAAATTTTTTTTTAAATATGCTAAATTAGCACCTAAATCTCAGGGGTGCGTTTTCTAGTGAAAATTTTCAAGTATGAAATTATAAATAGAAATATAAAAAAAAATTGCTATCTTACTGCAGTGATCATATTAGTGTTGTCGTCTCATTTCTTTATACAAAAAAATAGTATTTGTCTTTAATTTAAATCGTACCTTGTAATAATGAATATTTAGAAATATTATCGGGATTAGATATTCTTTTGACTTTGTATATGCCATATCATGGTAGAACTTTAACTATGTTACTCCAATTCTACGCTAACCGAGTTAGTTCGCTTTCCGTTGCAGCAAAGACATGCATTTGTTTATTTGCCCCAGCTGCTAAGAGGGATTGTCCCACCGCCAAAAAATAAATATAAAATATGCCTGTAGCGTTTCCATACCTAAGTTTACTCCATGTTGATATCCTAGTCGATCCATGTGGACTGAGACCACAATTCAGTACTTCCGGGTTCAGGCCCCACGAATGAAGTCCCCTCAAAAATGTATGTATTTCAGGAAAACAAATCAAATGCCTCTTTGAACTTGATTTCTGTTGATGAATTTAATGTGGATTTATAGTAGAGATGTCAATCTAGGTTTTGTGATGTAAAATAATAATATTGATCATTTATTATGTGCTCCAGGACCCTGTGTGATGAGTCCTGATTTGACCTCTATCCCTGACCCGGATGTATATAATCCACGTTGGTGACACATTTTGACAGCTATCTCCAGAAAATGCCGAACATGCTGGGTTGAAACTTTTATATTTTGCTTCTCAGATGTTGGTCTTAGCCAGGTGAGATGGAAAGTTGCATATGAGATTTTGGGAATTTATTATGAATTTTAATGTTACAATGAAACATATAGCGAAGCTAATTGTGGTCTCGGTCCATATATGACGAACAACTAGAGTTATTCCTCTTTGTATGCAAATCTTAAAAAGGGGAGGGATGCTAGTAAATTCAGCTGGGCTAGCATTTGCAACAAAAAAAGGCTCCCAATCTACGCCCTTTAACATCCAGAACTTTCTCGAAGGGAAGTATTGCAAAGGAAATATTAAGTGAACTTTTCATTTATTTCCCGAGATGATTCAAGTGAAATGTAAGCTGTGGCTGTTTTTTTCCTCCATTAACTCGACTTCGTTATAGTTCAAACAAAATCTTTCGCATACATTTCGTAGGATTCTAATGTTTTTAATCAATAGTTTCATATGTTAGCTTCCCCAAATCTTGCTCATCAATGCATAATGTAATCAGTTGGTGTCCCTGAGGAAAATTAATATAAATGAACCTCGTTTTCTTGATGTGAATGAGGTTGAACACGAAAAACCTCCAAAATTTTGAGAAAACCAGTCATATTTCATGTCATTTTTACTGTCGAAACTGAATTACTTCGAGTTAAGCAGGGCCTTCGTATTATCAGAGTTCGATATAGTGAAGTTTGACCGCACGTTTATTTTTTTCTCATGTTCATCTGTCCATCATCAATAGCCATTTAAGGCTGAATTGGACGCATTGATTTATATTTAAATTAATTTTGAACTATAAAAGTATTAAAAAATGCTATCAGGTCTTATGCTCTAGTAATTTTGCCAGAATAAATGTTCAGATATATAATCATTCAAAATATTCATGTTTTCGTCATCGTTGCAACGATTTTTATTTATATTTACAACTTTGTTAACACGTTAGTTTGTTTTGTTGTTGTTGTTTTTTTTGGGGGGGGGGGGGGGGGGGGGGAGGGTAGTTCCCGAACAGTGAACATATCTATGTAAGTTAATAGTATTTAAAATCAGATTTAGTAATTAACATATCACATATTTCACTCTTAACATTCTAATTTGGTGAAAAATTAATACGTATGAAATGTTGCAACTGGTGGCACTATTGTACATATAACACACCTGCCTTTCACATGGGCGTTTCCTCCCTCAGTAAGACCCCTCGCGCGCTTCCACCGGGCCATCTTGCGTGATTTATATAAGTTGATATAACTTTTTTCACAATTGTTGTAAACAATTTTTTTAAGATGAAATATGAATATGAAATCATCTAGATGATCACAGCATAACTTACGACATTTGATCGTTTAATTAACCTTGACATCACATAGATGTTTGAGATGCTCGTCCACGTTCCAAGATTTAACTCCGCTAATCGATCGCGAGTTATCGTTGCTATTGCGTGTGCGACCCTATATATTAGGTCGTGTATAACCAGCGGTATGGATCTTTGTTGTATCCGGAACGTAAGATGTGAGATGTAATAAAATTTGTATAAATGATTTTAAGACTGGCGATGTGGTTAAAATCAGCCACTGACAGGGACGGGTTAACTTATTACAGCTGTTTCCATATGTAATCTGACAAACACATCTCATATATGTTCTTAATATGCAACATGCATAACATTTATGGCTTATTTTTCGATTTCAGAAATGTTATCGGTGATATTAGATTCATAATGTCATGATGTATTTTGATAATTTTGATTAATGTCTATCGTCCATATGTCTCAGTGTTAGAAATCCCAAGAGGGGGGATCAAATGTATCCCAAAATAAATATATTTTACTAAAATTTTAATTGTGTGATGAGTATTGAATGCAAAATATCACATTATATATTTGTATTTAATAATTCCTTCCTGAGAATGTAAACTGATACAGAAAAAAATAAATATGGTTACTGAAATTCATTAAACTAGGGCAAAAAATTACAAAAGTATATATTTACTTGGAAAAACAGTAAAAGATTAAAACGAAGTGTTTTAAAGTGGTAAACATCTTCTTCAACGATGACAATTTTATCTTTTTGATTCCTATCGTGATGAGACCTGTTGCAATAGTTTCGCTCTGTTTAACAAGAAATGTATTCCAGATATAATTTAAAGACAACTTTATCCTGTTTTCAAAATATTCGCATGTTATACACAGTCAATATTCCTTCACGTGAATTTTTTTTCATGTGAAATTCACGTGAATTTTTTCACGTGAAATTCACATGAATTTCACATGAATTTCACGTGAACAATTTTTTTCACGTGAAATTCATCTGAAAAAAAAAATTCACGTGAATTTCACTTTTTTGCCCTTTTCTGAAATTCACGTGAATTTCACGTGAAGGAATATTGCCTGTGTAGATTTGTTTTAATATTATGAAGATCAAATAACAGTCAATGCTGTTGGCTACGTTTCGGGGAACTCATTTCCAATTAAAGGCCATTCAGTCCTTGTTCATACAAGGTTCTATGCTGTCAATTCGTGGTTAAGAAGATTTCATTGAATATATGCTACAATTGATCTTCCAATTATAGAATGTTCCATAACTTAAAGGGCTATGAACAGACCATTTGACCATGAATATGAAGATCTATAATAAATAATTATCTGTAAGTCTTGGACACATTTATGCTAAAAATAATATCTAAAGTAATGAATGTTTCATAGTTTAATGAACAGACCATTTGTCCATAATATGTTCGATTAGTTTTTTGCCTATCGACGTATTTTGGATTCAAAATATGTTTTTATTGATATCAATTGCGCCAATCACATAATTAATGTACAAGTCCATTCTAAAATAAGTCTGACACTTCCCCATTTTTTCCGGATTTTGTCTGCTGCATTTTGGTTTAACATATAGGTCGAATATAGATCAAGATTTCTGTAATTTTTAATCAATTGTTTCAAATTAAGTGTCAAAAACTTTAATCCATATTTGGGCAATGCAAAAGGTAAGTTGATTACTTTTGTAAACAAATAACCAAAAGAAATTAAAAAGAATTATGAAAAAAAAATCATAATTAATACTATGTAAGTTGTGGCTATTGTTATGAGCAGAAAACTGTTGAATATCTTTTCTGATAATACACTTCATAGAAGACGACTTTTTATTAATGGTTTGGTTTGGTTTGTTTTGTTTAACGTCCTATTAACAGCCAGGGTCATTTAAGGACGTGCCAGGTTTTGGAGATGGAGGAAAGCCTGAGTACCCGGAGAAAAACCACCGGCCTACGGTCAGTACCTGGAAACTGCCCCACGTAGGTTTCGAACTCGCAAGGTGGAGGGCTAGTGATAAAGTGTCGGGACACCTTAACCACTCGGCCACCGCGGCCCAATTTTATTAATGGACACTTGCCTGTCAATGCTTCAAACACTTTGTCTTGCTCCTTGCACGCGCTGCAAATTTATTTCTGCGGGCTCTTATCAATGACGTCACAAGGTTATATACTGCACGCGCGATAAGGATGCGCGCGATTTTGATTTAGCTGTCTGGAAAAACCCGTCACCAAAGGAACATTTATCAGGAACCTGATTTACATGGTTTCGAGTAATTTCTGTATTCCCCTGTTGCAGAAACCTGTTCTGGAGGTCGTCAAATCTCTACAAAATATCGGCTGTACTGATAAATCGACAAACAGGCGTTGCTACATATCTTTGGGGGAGTTTATTGTTTTTCAATTGCGTAAGAATTACATTTGAAAGTGCTTTCTTGCAAAGGTGTTGCCAATTTTTAATTTGATATCGTAGATGGAATGCATTTACATTTATCTGCGGTTATTTCCATTCAAGATGACCCACTGTTCAGTTTAAGTTTTTCTTTATATTTTTATCGATAACATATGATGCATACTGTCTGTGATCTAGTTACAAGGTACGTGTATAATTTTAAACAAAGATATCTTGTCAACTCAAATTTCTGAAGAATATTAGGCTTGGCTAGTTGGTTCAATTGCATGTAATGTAATTTGTCGTCAGCTTGTTTGATACCTGGATTTTATCATTGATTACATACATGGCGATTGTAGTCAATGTATTAAACGACGCTTATTCTTCCGAAACGCATGGTCTAATTCTATTTATACTTTTACAATTAACTCCTCGCCAATAAATGATTTTGATATGATTGTCATTATTCGCACTAACCTAGAATTTATTCACGTGAGCTTGCCCTGTTTGTTTGTTGTTAAATTAGCTATATGTAACCATGGTAACCAATATTTCTCCAGAATTTGTTATAGATTAGTTTCCAGTTTATTGTTTAGTTAAAACATCTTTTATTGCCAATATACAACAAAAGGATTTGGTACATGACAAGTAGCATCAACGTTATATACGCCCGCTCCAGACGATATAATTAAATGTTTGCATACATCATAAGACTGGGAAATAATCATTATTATTGCATCGAAATATACATGTTGGTTGTTACTTTTTTAACCAAATCAAGTTAATTTGATAATTGAATTCATTTTTTTTAATGTGTGAAACATTTTTTTTTTATCATTTTTTTATTTTCCAAACACATATATCATCATTAACAGTCAATAATTGTAATATAGTATCCTGCACACTACTGTCGTCATCTTTTAACAATTATCATCACTACTCACAATCATCATCATCATCATCATCATCCAGTGTGAAACATCATGTCCATCATGTAGCACAACAATAGCACTTACAGTATAGCTTACATGTATATCAAAAACTTTTCCTGATCAACCTAATAAATAATTTGAAGGAATTTCGGAAAGACATAAAGTATAGGTAGCCCGGATGGAAGCACACAGATCTAATGTGATAGAAAACTGGAGCACCCGCAGAAAACCAATATGACCCATCCCTGATCAGCCCGCGGTGGCCGAGTGGTTAAGATGCCATTATACTTTATCACAATAGCCCTCCACGTCTTGGGCGTGTGAGTTCGAAACCCACGTGGGGCAGTTGCCGACCAAAAGCCGGTGTTTTTTCTCCGGGTACTCCGGCTTTCCTCCACCTCCAAATCTGGCACGTCCTTAAATGACCCTGACTTTTAATAGGACGTTAAACAAAATCAATCCACCCTCCTGCTACACCGTCTTAATTTCCTCTGAACTTGATTTGGATTTGAATTCAAATTGTATCTATATTTTCATTCAAACCAAGGTCCGAGTATCTGATATATAAATTAGTATTTGTCTTAGTAATTTGAAGGAGATTTGGAAAGACTTCAAGTGAGATATTATTTTCGATGTTAGATTGTTTTATTTTATTTTTAACTGATGTTTCAAGATTTGCATGAATATGAGAATAGTTTCATGAACACAGCCCCGGATCGTCCCTACGTTTTGTGATATGGAACACAAAATTTAGATTATATAACGCTAACAGTGCTCCGAAAATTCGGGGTCTTTCGGTACGTAAAATTTATTATCTTCAATTGCACTGTTTCAACAATAACAATACAAAAAACAGTCTTTCGTCGACATCTGCACATAATCTCCACAGAAAATGCTTATCTAGAATGACACGTTAAGTGCTACCTGCGAACGATGGAAGTCTCTGAGGACTCTAAATGGAAGTTCAATTACTGGGCGTCCAATGCTTATGTTACAGCCCTTGTCACATCCCCTATGACAACGAACGCGTTAATGTTCTTACTAATTTAATTTTAACATCACAAGGCAGTGGTCGCACGCGCCAAATGCGTCACGTGGAACAAGGTATTGTTAAGACTACTTTTACTGGTGAACGATATCTTGGAATTCATTTTTTTTTTCGAAATTTTTATGCTGTATTCGATTAGTTTTACGGGTTATGTTCTTCGTTTAGATTTTATCGAGATAGAATATGAATGAATGAAGGTGGAAAGGATAAATAAAATCTGTATACAGCCCTGAACTCAAAAGCCAAAAGCAAAAGACTTGGGGACAAGAAATCAAAACTATATCATGGATTCACACGAATACCTATGAGATGAAATCACATGTACCGGAAGTGTTAGCGTTTCCTTATCACTAGCGCCATCTATCGTGATATCAAACCCGGATGCTGCCGCTAACGTTTGATTGGTTACTGCCTTCTGATTCATTTTAATGTTTGTATTTTAGAGGGGTCAGGCTAATGCATCTATCAAGAAAATAGGAAAATATTGATATGCAGACAAGAAATAGACAATCTGATATATATCATTACACCAAGCAAGAAAACCTGGGATGACAGTTCTTGTTTTTGTAAAAGTGATAATTTTAAGGTGATAGATTCTTTGTTTTATTTTTTATTTTTATTTTTGTTTTTTTTCATTTGTTAATTTATATTTTATTAATTATTATTGTTGTTGACATGTTCCATTACAAACTACAACAATATATGCTGTCGACCAAAATCCATCAATGGTTGATAATCTGAGTATTTTTCGTCTGAACATCATTAATTTTTGATCGACAACAACATATTTGTGATAAACTTAAATTGTTATAGTTCTTTATTTTTTATGCGGATCACAAACAGCACTAGGGCTATAAGATGCTTTCCTCCACACATAAACAATAATGTTCACTAGTTAGTATAGTACAGTATCACATGCCGTGAAATTATTGTGTCTTTCCATTTTTCTTTCACTTCTTAGTAACCCTTGTGTGACCCCGTCTGAGGAAACATATATACATACGTCACCAGCAACAGGACATATACACACACAAAAACTAATTAACATCCTATCGATAAAATTTCAATAATTGCAGATATTCCTCTCACCAACATGAAACGTGCCTACCATTTAGCTAGTACGATATATATCCCGTAGATCGGTTCAATAACATGGCCATACCAGCTCGCCGTTAATCATATCAGAAAAGCTCATTTCTTTCTAAATTACAATATGGCTTCTTCCGTAGTACAGACTGTTTGATTTATAGAGAATACAATTGTTCCTTTATCATTCGAGGAACATACCGAGGCATATTTGCCGAAAATATCCATTTAGACTTCTCTAAATCGTCCCTGTTATAATGCAAGCACACACCCAGATACAATTAGCATTATATCTCTCCATAATCCAATTTAGAGAAAAGTCTTTGCAATTTTGTAGCTGCCTTCCTGAAATAAATAGAGTCTATCCTATGTGCGACATTTCAACAATTAAATTTGTTTTCTATGCTTAAAGTGGCAAATAAGACATACACGTATCGCCGGAGAAAATTGACTCCGTCTTTCTGATTTACTTATTAGTTAGAACGAAGGAAAATCAATTGGCTTAATGAGATTCATTCCGTGCGCTAATGCTTGTAATGAATGCCTCTGCGTTGAGAAAAAACTAACTACCAACACAAGATCAAACACACAAACTTGTGATAAAACATCTCTCTTTTTTTCTTCGTCAATTATATCTGCCGATCTTAACAAAACATTGTCTAGAATTAAACAGGATGCGATCGATCGGAAAGAAAATACATTTTTAAAGCGTCAAGATTAATTAACATCACACCAATCACGTAATTTCAGCGAAGAGAGGTTCCGGCGAACCAAACAGGAGCAGGTGCTATGCTAGTTTAGCTAAATGACTCTGGTGATGTCTTTTGGAATTTTATGTGGGTCGCTTCGGTGCAAGTTGATTGAACTTTCGCAATAATTGTCAGTTATATGTAAATAATTGATATGGAAATGATCGATGCTTTATTGAATAATTTGCAAGTTTTTCCTAAGTTCTGTTTGCGTGACCCAAGTCATTGTTACGGACATCAATTCGATCGATCTGATTAGCACCAGTGGGAACTGTAGGCAATTAATTATTTAAATGTGCATTGCGAACCAAAAACAATAATATAATTCCATCATTTTAACACAGAATTATTCATCCTTTTGGTTTAGTGAAATTTTTATCAACATTTTTTAATCGTATTTTCTCTTCTTTTTTCCCCCAATTTTATCAGATGTAGACATGCCCTTTGAACTTTGGCTCTCTGTTAATTTATTTACGTTGCACTCTACTGTAGTTAAAATGCATTATGTACTTGGAACTTATATGTCTGAATGCTGTAAATAGGAAATTTACAAACTTGAAATTATGTGATGCACTTCCTTCAGGTTATAATGACTTAGCTAAAATATAAAACAGCAGCTGTGTGTCAGGGCTGAGTAACGGTTTATAGATACTCCGGAGATTTCGATTGGAATTGTTTTATCACAGATCCTGATGACGGGTTTAGTTGTGACTGCATTGAGCGTAAACAAAGATATGTCTAAAAATTAGGATCAACCTTTACCTGTATAGACAGGGCATTGTTTACCTATGAGAACAGACCTGTATTTACCTGTGTGTGAAAACAAACCTTTGTTACCTATGGACACTGACCTTTGTTCCTGTGAACTCTGACCTTTGTTACCTGTGAACACAGACCTGTATTACCTGTGAACTCTGACCTTTGTTACCTGTGAACTCTGACCTTTATTACCTGTGAACTCTGACCTTTGTTACCTATGAACACGGACCTTTGTTACCTGTGAACACGGACCATAATTACCTGTGAACACAGACCTTTGTTACCTGTGAACATGGACCATAATTACCTGTGAACTCTGACCTTTGTTACCTGTGAACATGGACCATAATTACCTGTGAACTCTGACCTTTGTTACCTGTGAACATGGACCATAATTACCTGTGAACACAGACCTTTGTTACCTGTGAACATGGACCATAATTACCTGTGAACACAGACCTGTATTACCTGTGAACTCTGACCTTTATTACCTGTGAACACGGACCTTTATTACCTGTGAACTCTGACCTTTGTTACCTATGAACACGGACCTTTGTTACCTGTTAACACGGACCTTTGTTACCTGTGAACTCTGACATTTGTTACCTGTGAACACGGACCTTTGTTGCCTGTGAACACAGACCTGTGTTACCTGTGAACACGGACCTTTGTTACCTGTGAACACAGTCATTGTTATTTCTTTGATCTTAAATATACCTGAAGTACCTGAAATATACAACTACCGATCACCATGGTGATAATGTCATGTCTTGTTACATATCCCCTCCATTCATGATTTACCTCTTAGGAATGAAGGGAAGTTTTAAACCGTTAACATCTTAATGCCTTCAGATAATGTACATATCCATGGCTATCAGCATCCGCTTCAAAAAAAGCTCCCTGGTAAAACAAGACCAGTGTTTAAATATGTTTGATGAGGAGAAACCCAACATTTCATCAAGTAAGACAGCGAGCTTACAAATAAATCAATTATGAAAGGAAAAAGGCTTTAATGCATTGAGACAAGACGCTTGTCTGTCACCGTACATTTTAATATTAGAGTGGTTGGTGAAAAGCGTTTTATTGAAACAGATCTGTTCATTTTTTTTAGATGTTATTTGAAGAGGCTGTCGCGAAGCACAGATATGAAAAAGTAAGAAAGAGAAACCCCTCCATTCGGATGCATAAAGGACTTGCTTAAACAATGGCACCATGCTCTTCTTCTGTCGTGACGTCACCAGCTAGATTCAATCAAAATGCATATGTCAGTGTTCTTAATGAATGGGGCCGCGGTGGCCGAGTGGTTAAGGTGTCACGACACTTTATCACTAGCCCCCACCTCTGGGTTGCGAGTTCGAAACCAGTCAGTTGCCAGGTACTGACCGTAGGCCGGTGGTCCTTAAATGACCCTGGCTGTTAATGGGACATTAAACAAAATAAACCAAACCAAATCAAAGCTCAATGAAACAGAAGACGTTTCAGAAGATAAATAGTCTTTAGTGTGAAATCGTCGAAACATGTCAAATAGACACGCCCCTCCAAACCCATGAGTTAAAACCCACCCTAAGGAGACAAAAACATATTAAAGAGTCTAAATATATGGTTTTCATGTCTTCCTGTACGAATACTCTTATCATCGTTATAATTCGACACCCTGCATCGTAAAACCTCCACTGGTGGGTAAGACAAAGAAAGACTAAGAGTAAAATGTAAACGCCAAAATGGCAGCTCCGGTGGCATATTACCCGGCGATTTTTTGAGACATGTTTGTCGGTGTGAAATAGCGGTATATAAAACTACAAAATAGTATCAATCGTTATCGAAGAAACAATTCCGGTTGAAATGTATAATGTATATTGAGATGTATAATATTTAATTCTTGAAATTGTTTCGACACATACATGTAGTGAAACAAGCATAGACTAGTTGATATTCAAATGAGCGATGAAATCGCTATTATAGGCTTTTGATTTCGGTCATACAATGAGAAGGTAAAAAATATCAACCTCAGACTTTGCCCTCGGTTAATATTTTTTCTCATGTTAATAAAAACGTGTATCGACCTTATCAAAAGGGTGTAATTGTATACATTAAGTTCATAACTATAATTGTAGAATGAAGTGGTAGTGAAAATGCAAAATTAGCACTTTTTTTCTAATTCATACCTGACAACAAAATGAATGCATGCTTTTTTAAATTAATTTACCAATATAGTTTGCATGTAACAGCTAGGGCGCTTCTCTTGCTTGAATAATCCACCACCGCCACCACCCCCAATACCTCCCCCAATCCCCAACCCCCACCCCACCCCCAACCCCAACCCCCACCCCCCTTTCTGTTTGAAAAGACATAGCCTGCACCTGTTCCGTCATGTCTGCAGTTCCCACTTTCGTGGGAGGAGAGAAAACAGCTATATTATAAACGGAATGTTTCTTTAAATACTCGTTACATAAACCACCTGATAAAAATCCTTTTATACTATTTATAGATCACATCCGGGGATCAGGGTGACCCATATTTTGTACTTGCACTTGGATATGACTATTTGAACCTTTCAGAACGATCATTATTTTTTATTTGCGATTTGCGTCGGTTGAGTACAATATCGCCATGAAGCTGTGAGAAGGGAGTTTTGAACCGGGGTATGGTGTCTTTCATATCAAGCAGTATGAGCCACACCAGTTTTTAACTTCACTCTGTTTTCTCTGAAAAGTTAATAAAAAAAAATCTTGTAGCAATATGATATAGGATTGTATGATGGAGGTTCATATTTAGAGGTACATTGACGGCTGTATAAGCGATCCAACCCTCAAGAAACAGTAGAGGCCCTACACGCAGTGGGTTCTGTTAAGGCTAACCGCCAAATCCCATAGAGGAGAAGATAAAACATCAAACCTTCGCTGAAATCTCGGCTCTAAATGTCAACCTTTTATTACAATTTTTGATTTTAAGACGAAAGACTTATCTCAAGATTGTCAAACATGCTCAATGTTAATATCCCTGAACAGAAAAGGGAGGTAATTTATGGCCACGTGCGGACTGGAAGCCACAGATTATGAAAACACGTGGGGTCGAAACTGTCTTTGATGTGGTTGGATTTTTTGCCTAAAAATACAATGATAAAGATATTTTAACGGGTTGACCTACGATTAGACGGTATATTACGTTTTAGTTAATGGGATTTTGTAGTAACATGTCTGAAATTCAGTATATCTATACTCCTGGACAGAATTGAAGAGTTTAGATTATATAGCAGAAAAACCAACAGGTTCATTGTTAAAAGTACGATCATCTTAAAATGAAAGATTTATGCATAATGATATATATATATGCATATAATAAGTCGTTATGGTTCACAAAACTCTTGTCTATAAAAAGCAGTTATCGAAATTTTACGCTTCAAAATAATTTTATGAGTTGCTCTTATGATCAGAGGCCTATAGTGAAAGTTAAGCTGATGTCTAAATATTTCCATTCTAGGTATCTTCCAGGAATTCTTTTGAAATCTCTCAGCGTTCAACCCAGATCATTCAACAAATTTCCTGTTTTTGTAACTAAATATCATCACTTAAAGATATGCGGGGATTATCTTATTTTGTAAGACATTGATGAAAGAGATAGCTGGTATTTTAATGTCTTTATTTTCAAATTTGTCGAATTTTTCCTAAACTGATCAGTAAGATTAGTACAACCGTATTAATCATGAATTGCGTGTAGCATTCATCAGACTTATAACAATGACAGACAAAATAATGTTTTATGGTGATGTTGAAGATTAAATTCAAAGATGATAGTTTTAAGAGGCTTCCAAGATATTATTTTCAAAAGGTCATTACGTTTTACCGTTTCCCTGCCACCTGCGACCAGTTGACACCGTATAGCGTTGTGATTGTCATGTTTATAAGGCATTAGCTTTTCACTGAAGTTTTTTAAAAGAAGAATTTCTTTTTTACTTCCCGATCAAGTGTTCACGACCTCGACATTTTGGTTAGTTTTTTTATGACGTCGTTGACCTTCCGGTATAGCTATCATTTAAATTATAGTTCCTATTTGAAAAAAAACACCTAGGGTTGCATGTAGCCAAAGAAATCGTACCTTCATAATCGTCTGTCGAAATAACATGCTACAGTATTACAGTATTAGGATAAATTGTTAATGAGAATGACATAGACCTCCTTCGTTTGTATTGGATTCTTAAATTTCACAAAAAAATCCTTATAAGCAACGTGTCATTACTGTCTCGACCTGCTGCTAAACTAAGCCTTTATAAAATGTTCTTTATACATTCCTAATACAGTTAGTCAGGATTGCAGTTACATAATGATAATTAATTCTTTGGGTGGATTTTATGAAATATGAATTTTTAAGAACTCCTATTGATTTTGATCAATCTTGAACATCTGCTCTCAATGCTAAAATGTAACTAATTTATTTTGTTTCACACTTACATACGATATAAATTTGCAGATTTTACCAGGGATGTCGGTAAAGATCGGTTTGCCAGTTGTCATTTAGCGTGACTGAGTGCAGTGTCATGCTGATATGTCAAGTCTGGTATTTCAGTGTGACAACACTACAAAAAAAACGTTCGTTTATTGCCTATTTATCTGTCATCTGCTAGATCATTGATTACCGGTAGTGAAATTGACACAAAATCAATCAATCATACAAAACAAACCTCCGCAGACACCGCCTCCATATGACCTTTACAGCTACAAGGACAGTAAAACAACATAAATAAACAAACGCAACAACAACAACAAAAATCGATATATGCCACCAATTTACATGCAGTCAAAGACATAACTTGTCGTTTTTGTCTTGTTTATTACTCGGCGTAGTGTTACAACATCTGTTATTGTCGGCGGGACCTTGTCCTTTCGGTAAAACGATTCTTCAGATAATGTACATTTATCCAAATCACTCTCACACCTGTCAACATGATTTCAAAATTTCAAAGGTCTGTCGGCATTCCCCGACATCACAAAACAGGGAATCTCTTTAATTTCCCCAGAGCGAACAAATTAAAGATGCGATCACATGATTACGCCATAGCACGCACAGCCTTGGAAATTGCAGTACACATGTTGTTTGTTCTGAATTTTTTTTTGAACAAATTGAACAAATGGAAGTAGCTATAATGAGATTTCAAAAATATATCTGTTTCAATAATCTGCCTGAGCGAGATTCCAGCTTTGTCTCTTGATGATTTCGGCTGTCGTTAGTTACCCGGCCTAATTGTCACATAGTGTTACAAATTCCTGGAACACACGATATTGCATGTTTCGAAGACGTAATAAGACAACAGACATTAACAAGTCATCACTAGAACTACAGATATATGACGTAGAACACTGGAACAGGACGGTGCATTCTGGGAACCACAAATTGAAGTTCTATAACCTGATCCTCGTACATGGAGCTTATCCCAGGAATCGTTCCTTTACAATCTCAAAAGTTAAAGATTTCACCCTTTTAAGCTCACAAGTTAAGGATTGCACCCTTCCAAACTCACAAGTTAAGGTTTCACCCTTCCAGACTCATAAGTTAAGGATTTCACCCTTCCAAACTCACAAGTTAAGGATATTACCCTTCCAAACTCACAAGTTAAGGATTTCACCCTTCCAAACTCACAAGTTAAGGATATTACCCTTCCAAACTCACAAGTTAAAGATTTCACCCTTCCAGACTCACAAGTTAGGGATTTCACCCTTCCAGACTCACAAGTTAAGGATTTCACCCTTCCAAACTCACAAGTTAAAGATTTCACCCTTTCAAATTCACAAGTTAGGGATTTCACCCTTCCAAACTCACAAGTTAAAGATTTCACCCTTCCAAACTCACAAGTTAGGGATTTCACCCTAAAAAAACTCACAAGTTAAGGATTTCACCCTTTCAAACTCACAAGTTAGGGATTTCACCCTTCCAAACTCACAAGTTAAAGATTTCACCCTTCCAAACTCACAAGTTAAGGATTTCACCCTTCCAAACTCACAAGTTAAAGATTTCACCCTTCCAAACTCACAAGTTAAGGTTTTCACCCTTCCAGACTCACAAGTTAAGGATTTCACCCTTCCAGACTCACAAGTTAAAGATTTCACCCTTCCAAACTCACAAGTTAAGATTTCACCCTTTCCAAACTCACAAGTTAAAGATTTCACCCTTCCAAACTCACAAGTTAAGGATTTCACCCTTCCAAACTCACAAGTTAGGGATTTCACCCTTCCAGACTCACAAGTTAGGGATTTCACCCTTCCAGACTCACAAGTTAAAGATTTCACCCTTCCAAACTCACTAGTTAAAGATTTCACCCTTCCAAACTCACAAGTTAGGGATTTCACCCTTCCAAACTCACAAGTTAAAGATTTCACCCTTCCAAACTCACAAGTTAAGGATTTCACCCTTCCAAACTCACAAGTTAAAGATTTCACCCTTCCAAACTCACAAGTCATGGATTCCACCCTTCCAGACTCACAAGTTAAAGATTTAACCCTTCCAAACTCACAAGTTTAGGATTTCACCCTTTCAAACTCACAAGTTAAGGATTTCACCCTTCCAGACTCACAAGTTAGGGATATTTCCCTTCCAGACTCACAATTTAAGTATTACACCCTTCCAAACTCACAAGTTAGGGATTTCACCCTTCCAAACCCACAAGTTAGGGATTTCACCCTTCCAAACCCACAAGTTAAGGATTTCACCCTTCCAAACCCACAAGTTAAGGATTTCACCCTTCCAAACTCACAAGTTAAAGATTTCACCCTAAAAAACTCACAAGTTAAGGATTTCACCCTTACAATCTCACAAGTTAAGGTTTCACCCTTTTAAGCTCACAAGTTAAGGAGTTCATCCTTAAAAACTCACAATCCTACTTGTTACTTAGATCGCTCATATACAATCGGAAACAGTCGGTACGTTCTGTTAAATTTACATACGGAAAATACCGATATTTCCCGGTTGGTCCTTCTTGTCGACAGTTTTCGTCGAACATTTACTTTCCAAAAGGCAGAACAGGTCAAAACAACTTGTTAAAAAGTCACTAACGGAAGTTACGTTTTATCTGGTCAGGATAAAGATAAATAATTACAGAACCTTGATCAATCATAAAAATGGAATATAAACTAATATTAAAGATCATTTGGGGGGGGGGGGGGGAATGTCATACTATAGCGCATGCGTAAATAAGGCGAAACATGTCCTTGGCATTTCTGAATTGAAAATTACACAACCCACGCAGATTGGCGTCTTGCAGTCTTTGATCAGTCTTCAAGAGAAAATTATGCACCGAACTGATGTGGCAAAAATCAATCCCTTAGGGTTACAGTCGCATTTGAATACCTCTCAGCTATTTATGGCGATGGAATGGCGCGGTGGTCGAGTGGTTAAGGTGTCCCGACACTTTATCACTAGCCCTCCACCACTGGGTTGCGAGTTCGAATCCTACGTGGGGCAGTTGCCAGGTTGCTGACCGTAGGTCGGTGGTTTTTCTCCGGGTACTCCGGCTTTCCTCCACCTCTAAAACCTGGCACGTCCTTAAATGACCCTGGCTGTTAATAGGACGTTAAACAAAAACAAACCAAAACAAACCAAGCATGCCACAAAAATATGTTTTTCTCTCTAAACACGTGACATCATAGTCCGTATTTGATATTGTCGGTTTTGTTCCGGTTCATCGATTCCTATTGATTCCGAAACAGCATGCAGTTCAGAGCTAATCTACGGTCGATATCTTCTTATGTAACAGAGAAAACGGAAACTAATTAGAAAAATATTCTAAACCTTTGAACGTTTGACGATAATTTAGTTAATGCATTAGATGTATCCTGCTCATTTTCCAAATGAAGATCATAGGGACTATGTTGTCAGGTTAATCAGTTGATCAGTGATGACGTACGCATGTTAATGCTTAATATGGTACAGTTGCAGGGCCCGCTCAGTCGGTTAGACGCCGGCCACGCAACCTCAGAGAAAGGTCCGAGGCGCGAGGTTCGACGCTTCCTATATCCGTTTCGGCGTTTCTTTCTTGGGGAACTGAGAAACGAGCCGGTCACTGCAGTCGTGTTTGTGTCCTTGGGCAAGACACTTTATCCGTATTGCTCAGGATGGCATGCGACGGGCCTTCCATGTTTTGTTAAGTGAGGTAGTCACCGACTACTACAAGGAAACCCGCCTAAAGATGACCCTAGCAGGTCGCGGGGCGACCTTTTGTGAAACGCCTTCCTTGTCGACACGTATGAAGTCCAACGCAAAATTAAACAAAAGTTCACGATATGTAAAAAGTTGTGGGAAATGCTTGATTGTTTGATTCCAAACGATTTTTCTTCCAAGTTATCAACACAATATTACTACTAATGAGTCAATGCCACAAGTTCTATCCTGATTTGTGGATGGAAGACCGGACGGATGGAAATACATGTACATGTATATCCGCTCACTTCATACCGAAGACAAAAAAACTGCTTGAATATAGTGATTTACATTATCGCAATTAAATGGCTCATTGTCTGTTTTCTATTTTCAAACGTTATTCGATTCAAGCACATTTGAAATAAAAAAAATTATTTGAAATACCTCCATTGACGGTAAAAAAAAATTCACCCTTTTTTTTCCCCCTATTTTTTTTTTTTTTTTTTTAATTATTATTATTATTGTCAGCGGTTTCAAAGGTTTTTGTTTAAGAAGAAAAGGCAAAATAATCCATGTTCTCGTTCCAGAAACTACAAGGAAGGGATTTTTCTACCCATGAGTTTAAGGATTATTCTTTTCTGGTTGAATACCTGTTTTGTCTTTATCTGCTCTCAGCAGGCATTTTACATGTATATCTAAGTTCTTCCCTTCTAATTAAATCCCTAGCCTAGCAGTGTATGGACAATGCTAAAGTAGACCTATTACGTCATCAAAGTACTTCCGGACATTACGTCAGCTGTTATCTAGTCTGAGAAAAATAGATCTTATAAATAGATCCGTCGACCATGTGTATGTACTGTATATATGGTACAGATCAACTTTATCGTGGCGATAAAAAAAAAACCTTAGTAGTCTAAACCTGCAGAAAGAACACTGCTAAGAATATCCGGGTTTAATGTTTATATGTAAGATTGTAATCACATTAGTGTTAAATGTACAAATATGTAATCCCGGAGATTAAAAAAAAATAATCGCAACCCCCGGGCTGGTCCAATAACCTCCCGGGTGGCATGTTAACCTTGGCTTTCAGCACGCGCTGTATCCCTTCATTGACGGCTTCGAGTGACTGTGTACCATATACAGCTAATTGTGTTATGTACACAGCTGACGTAAATTTTCTTTTAAATGAATTTGGACTGGTAAGTTTTAGGATTTTTTTTCACTTCTTAAAGTACGTATATGTGTATATTTGCGCCTGTGACATGAGAGTGTAAGTTCAGAAATATTTGTAACAAGTGAAATATCAAAAAAAAAAAGATAAACGGCATAGTTTAAATGCTGGTGTTTATAATATAAAACTGCTGGTGAAATAAATGAACGAACTAATGTGTTTCAGCACAGATAACAAAATGATATCAGTTTGAATCACGAACACGTTTCCATAATGTCCGAATATGTGTTCAATAACCATACATGTACGTACATAACCATAGTCCATTTGGCAAAGCAATGCCTTTCCTGTTGGAAGGGCTGTAAAAGAAAGAAATCAAGACCAAAAACCTGAGATCAACCTTGTATTTAAGTCGCGTTACCGTAACACGACGTTTTGGGATGATCATTGCGACAATGGGTGATGTTTTCATGACGGTACGTGTAGGTAAAATACATTTATATATAAAAATACAGTTGTAGTTATAAAAGTTCCAGTAAAGTCGAATTAAATTTAATATAAATGAATCTTTCAACTGTACCGGTGGTCATAACATAGCACGACATGTGTTCTAGAGTTAAGTTAAAAGTTGGAATTATAACGATTATCATTATACTCAGATAGGGTTGATTGACGAGGATTAATGTCCTTGTTCGGTTATAGCCAAGCCCAGGACACTCTCTCAGATAGGGGTCAGAGTTCAGAAGCTTAACTACCAGGGAACTGTGTTCATGTGACAACCCAGGCAAGCCAGGAAAACCACACTTGGTCTCGTTTGGAGACGTTAATCCCACTATTTAGCAGCCTTGATATATATGGCAAAACATTCCTGACAGCGTTGGTGTGCAAACCTAATGATTTAAAAAAAACATTAATTTACTAATTTCATTGAAGATCAGACAAAGGGTACATATATAATATCAAAATCTGTACATTTGAAAATTAGATTTCTGTGTCTATCTGCGTTCAGAAAGCTGTGTTTCATTATATTCAATAACATTCCTAAGCATACATGTACGAATAGTAACGTTAAGCTAACGTTTGAAAGCAAACGATTTCCTTAAAAGTATTTATTCATTTTTGCATCTGTCATGTAGTGAGGAAAATTCCAATAGTGAATTTTGTACTCTATGCGCATATATAACTCCGGACCTGTTCTTTTGTTTAATGTTTTATTATTCATTTTAAGATTAACAGTAACAAATATGTAAATCAGACTTCACCCTGGTTTCCGGTTGTAAGTAGTTATTTATGGGAATGGCACCAAAGGGACGATGGTGGGCTAGATCAGACCCCAGAAATATTTAAATGTTACTATGCCCAAATTTTAAATCATATTTAAATGAACAATTTAAATATGTAAATGAGATATTATCTCCAATTTTCACTATTCGCTCATTCACTACATGTACGTTTAACAATAGATGATATAGGCGCTTATTTTACTTTTCTTAATTGAGAAAGTATCAGATTATTTTTTCTACAAGTTTCATGCAATTTGTGACGAAATACACACACACATATTTGAAAAAAGAAGTTTTTCTCGTTATGTATAATTGTTATAATGGAATGAGTTAAATTATAATTCTATGTTGTATTGTGTTTCGGCATATTATCGTGAAAACATATCTTATATAAGATAATACATTTTAAGGGATAGGAGATCTAACAATGCTATATACAAAAAAAAACATTGTAGTTTACATTCAGCACGTATCTGAATATATCTGTTAGATTGTCTGACATGTTTGAAAGAGCTTTCAGATACCCCTTTTCCTCGTGGAATCAATTGAAATCTACTTTTACCTGAAATGGTACGTCTAACTGCAAAAAGGCAAATACGTGTACTTGAGACATATTTAAAAATATAATCTGTTTAGTATAAAAAAAAGATAATCTGAATTGTATAAAATAAATATGTATTGCAAAAGGGAATGGTAGGAGAGATAAACAGAAGAAAATTAGGAGAATTTAGAAAATAATTTGCTCTATTTTGAAGGTACAATACCAAATAGACTGATTGATCATGACAAGAGAAGTGGAGGAAGCCAAACCGGAATCAAGTTAATATTCATTTAGTAGAGTAAAGTTACAAAAAAATCTTATTGAATTATTCTATTTTTTATTTTAATTTAAGTTTCCTATGTTTAGGACTTAACGTTTTTGTATCAAAGCTCATTTCAAACTTATCGAAACACTTTTAAGTCTATATTAAGCTTTTAAATCTATATTAGTATATATATCTGGCATCTTTTTTATTTGACAACTAATTTTGAAAATATTTGGATTTATTTTCAGTTTTCCCATATTTTGTGTAAACCGTTGGATATCAAAACTAAGTGTTGTGTGCTATTTAGAATTTGCTTCAACCTCTCATATATACATATATCTTGCAAATTTTGTATATAAAATGCATAAATTTGGCATTGATCTTTAATGTCCTGAATGTGCAGTTCTGACAACCACCAGGGAGCTTTGTTACATCAGGTGTACCATTTTGACTTGTTTCTGATGCTGATAGTTCCTACGGGGCGAGCTGAAATTTCTTCCAAAGAAACAGGTCTTCGGATTTTTCTTTGTCCTACTTTAACCGACCGATTGATTGCGTTCCCTACCACGTAATGACTAGTTATATCAATTAGTGGGTTTGACCAAAACCATCACCTAGGGACAGCATTCATAGTTTGTGTATAGATAAATATAAATAACAGAGTTTTTTTCTTTCTTTGTTTTGTTTTGTTTGTTTGTTTGTTTGTTTTGTTGTTGTTGGGTTTTTTTTGGTTTTTGTTTTGTTTTTGTTTAAAACTGATGTGTACACAACTGCGTATTTGCGTATAGGCAGCTACGCGCCTGAATACGACTGCATTTCAATCAGGAATATAATCTTATTAATGTGTCATTTGAAAAGATGCATCCACTTATTCAGCTTGCATTCAATCTTAACTTTGTTCCGTTTTAACTGCATATCTGCATTTTGCATTTACCGCTACATCGACCAATCACATCTTGACCAGTAACGCCACCTGTCGCGTCATTTCCGGGGACAAAAGAATATTATACGGCTCTGCCGAAAAAAAAAATGGATTATTATAAGTGAATTGTAACTTTTTAATGAATTTGGACTGTTAAGTTTTAGTAAAAAAAAATCACTTCTAAGTACATTATATACATTGTATGTTATATTGGCGTTTGTGACGTGAGAGTGCAGATTTTGTGGGATATGTGACCAGGTGAAGTGTCCTGATGGATGTCTTCGAGAGTATGCTTCAGTGAGATAGCACTATAAAGTCGGCATTAGTTTTCCATAACGCAAAGCTTTGCAGCAGCCTCCACAAAACACGCACACATTCACCAAACACATGCTTCTTGCACCCTGAGGAGGCCGTCCTTAAGTAAAAGTTCAGTAAAGAATTTATAGGTTTTTATAAATGAATTTTAATATTTTAATAAATTTGGATTGTTAAGTCTTAGGTTTTTTTCCACTTCTTAAAGTACATGCATATCGGCGCTTGTGACATGAAAATATAAGTTCAATAATATTGATAAAGAATTGTATGAGTTATCGTAAATGCATTTTATTTTTTTTAATGAATTTTGACTGTTAAGTGTTTAAATTTTTTTTTCACTTCTGAAAGTACATATATACGTATGTTTTGCCGCTTGTGACTTAAGAGTGTTAAATTATTTTGCTGTACTCTAACTATACAAAGATATTTAATTTTTCAAACTATGGTAGTACACGAAATGGTTCGGTCCTTATGAGTACCCTGCAGGTAGGGCGTAAGAATTGTACCTGCTGCCCCCATTGCATGATCGTAAGAGGCGACTAAATTTGGGATCTTATCTTTTCTCTTTCTGAACAACTTTCTTCTTCCTAATGTCTCCCTTGACGATGCCTCACGTTTGGCCTTTAGTTTAGCGTTCGCCCCTGTGGGGAAGGCTTTGGGTTCTGTTCCCTGGCCGAGATATACCAAAATCTTTAAAAATGGTAGTTCCTACTCCTGCTTAGCGCTCAGCATATTTGGAGTGGGACGACTGGTTCGCCCGTTGTCAGTAATGTGATCGGGTGGGGTGTGCTGCTGGGTGTCTTCGGCAGTATGCTTCAGTGAGGTAGCACTATAAATCGGCAAAAGTTCCGGCCTATAACAAGGAGACTTAACACGAACATACCGCAGCCTCCCAAAACACACATACGCACTCACCACGCGCATGCATGTCGCACGCACGGGAGGCCGTCCTTAAATAACCTAAGTTGTTAATAGGACGTTAAACAAAATAAACCAAACCAAACCAATCGGTCCTTATGACGTCATTGGATCACCCCCAATAGGGTCCCCGAGAAACCATAGATAAATGCATTGTATTTATAATTAATTCCGTAAAAACCCTGGATGTTATGAAGTCTTGATTCCTCAATGACGATTTCAAATATTGGTCAATCCATTAAAATTGAATTTGCATTTTACGTCCAATCTGTAAAATTCCTTCAATCACACACAATGAGAGGGATTTGAAATATCATAAGAAGCACACGAATATATTTCTCCTTTTTTCCCTCTCTCCGTTTTCCTCATGCCTTCCTTGACACTGCATCGCACTTGTACTTTCACTGATCGCTCGCTCCAGTGAGGAAGGCTTTGTGTTCTATTATATGGCCGAGACATACCACAGGCTATCAAAATGGTAGTTTTAGTGGGACGATTGGTTCGCCCGTTGCTAGTGTTATGTGACCAGGTGAAGTGTCCTGATGGGTGTCTTCGACAGTATGCTTCAGTGAGATAGCACTATAAAGTCGGCACCAGTTTTCTCTATCGCAAGGATGTACAACAGCTCCCCCGCCCCCCCCCAAAAAAAAAACAAGAAACAAAAAATAAAAAACAAAAACAAAAAACAAAAAACACGCACAAATTCTCCATGCGCATGCTTCTCTCACACGAAGGCCGCCATTGAATGACCATAGTTGAAATCATTATACGATGTTGTGTATTATCATATCTATGCTGTTATGTAACGTCAACCTATATAGACAATTTATATGAGTGTCTTGACACTTGTTTCTGATTCCTTTTTGTATCATTTATATGTTGTATATATATTGTTAAAAAAAATTGACAAATAAAACACAGTTTGAACTAAATGACACTAGTTGTTGATAGGACGTATATAAAACACATGGTAGGCCGTCCTAAGCCTAGGATAGGACGTTAAACAATACAAAACCAAACATCCTAAAAGTAAACTCAGCGGCATGGCAACTGTATTGACACCAAACCTTTCTTTCTGTGTACAGATTGATATCTTACAAACAAACAAAATCGGCTTTAGGACTCACACAACTAAATCAGCCAATCAGCTGGTGTTTTTTACCTGAACCAAGTCCCTGAGGAACATGTGTTTCTTAGGTTTGTAGCTGTTTTCCTGAGTAAATAACATATGCAATGGGTACTTTCTATATACGAGAATAAAGTGTAGGGTCTTGAGGTTTGGAAAATCAAAAATATTCACTCCTACTGAAAATAGAATGGCGTAGGATTCGAGGTGTAAAAAGGCGGGGAATTCCCCAGGTGGGGGTTCCCCAGTGTACTGTTAATGTCAGGGTTACTGTCTTTCGAGTACCCGTGTGCTCTAATATGCCATTAAACCTATACAATAACAACATTTATCTGATAGAAAAAACTTCAAACTTTAATTTGATATAAATTTCACATCATTTGAACTTCAAACGAGCGAATAAAGGGATGGGGTCACTAGTAATAACATATAGTAAATTATTTAGTTGTGTGAGTCCTTTAGGAATTTTTACCAGATTTACTAAACCCTCTACCCTTGTCCTTGACCTTTCGGATATCTAACGGATTATGTCAAAAGCCCGTTAGAGTTAAGTGAAAATGTAATTCTTAGAAGATGTAGGCTACGTCCTTATGGACAATAAAAGGATGTTTCCTTCCAATTTCTGTATGGCTTGTGAGGATTTTGCGCTTTCAGCATCTAAACCTCCGCCAAACTCAGACTTACCGCCGCCATTAATTACAACAATAATCAACTGGCTCTTGAAAATGAAATGAACAAATGATGTTAGATGTAGAATGTTAATTTCTGTTAAGTGAACAGGAAGCCTATTACATCAGCACAACTAAAAGTCGGTGTTCGGGCGGGTGACGTTGTCGGTGGAGTTTAACGCTTCCGCCGACATGGTTGTATGTCTGGTGTGTATCTCCGCAATAAATTGGAAATGTTCGTCTTCTAATGGGAAGTTGTCTGGTTGTTTTGTCCGTGTAGTTTGTCCTTCTGTCTATCAATGGGAACATATCTTGTTGTTTTATCCTTAAAATCTGTCTATTAATGGGATCTTGTATGGTTGTTTTGTCCGTGTAGTTTGTCTGTCTGTCTGTCTATAAATGGGAACATGTCTGGTTGTTTTGTCCGTGTAGTTTGTCTGTCTATTAATGGGAACATGTTTGGTTGTTTTGTCCGTGTAGTTTGTCTGTCTATTAATGGGAACATGTCTGGTTGTTTTGTCCGTGTAGTTTGTCTTTTAATGGAAACATGTCTGGTTGTTTTGTCCGTGTAGTTTGTCTTTTAATGGAAATTTGTATGGTTGTTTTGTCCGTGTAGTTTGTCTGTCTATCAATGGAATCTTGTCTGGTTGTTTTGTCCGTGTTGTCTGTCTATTAATGGGAACATGTCTGGTTGTTTTGTCCGTGTTGTCTGTCTATTAATGGGATCTTGTCTGGTTGTTTTGGCCGTGTAGTCTTTCTGTCTATTAATGGAAGCATGTCTAGTTGATTTGTCCATACATATCGAGTTGTTTGTTCCGTACACTTTAAACACTCACAACAGATTGAATTTTCTCTTCTCCTTAGAATACCTCTGATTCTGCACATAATTATATTTCATCTTTTCTAACAGTGTTTCAGATTTTTTGTCATTTAACGAAAATATGTCTGGTCATTTTTCGCATGCTTGAAGTTTTGCAACAATTTGATTAAAAGTCTCTCCTGACGAAATGCCAGGTTCCAGTATGTTAGAAGTACGTGCCTATATATAGTAAGTGTCGGTATGTTCCGCTTCATTAGTTTTTAATTGTTTATACCGAAAACCATTTATTCACATTAAGAATAATCTCGTGACGATTCAATAGAATTTATTTCCAGTACATGTACGAATATTCTTTAATCCCAATGTTCACCTGCATACTCCAAAAATGCGTTTTCGGATACCGATAACCAATATTTATTTTAAACTGAATTATGTGTTCATGGACACGGTCCAGTGATCATACACTTAATCTAATTAAACTAACTTTATCGTGTGACCAGATTTTATATCATAGGTCAAGAAATACATGTCCGTCGCTTCTCCATTCCGAACTCGTTATTCCGGCCACTGTGTACCAAGCTGTCCGGATTAACGATATTCGTTAGTCGTGTAAGTGATGTTTCCGTAAACTAATAAGCAGACATTATAAATAACCCAATCGTCTTATTTCATTTATGTTTGTATTAATTAACGGTTCAAATCTATTCCAAGCAATTTGGTTTTAAATATTTTATATTAATCCAGATATGTTAAATTAACCTAGGTCAAAAGACTACCTAAAAGGGATTTCGCAACATTTAGGAAATTCTCGAGATTCTTTCAAGGGATCTGGGTCTTCCCAAAAGATAACGCAATAATCCTACTTCACCAATGCGACTGGGGTTCGATTCCCCGATCGGACGTGAAAAGGCATGGGGTCACCTGCCCGACCACGTGGGTTTTCCCAGGGTACTCCGGTTTCCTCCCACAGCAAAATCTCTTGCGAGCTTCCACCCGGGCAAACAAAGTGATTAATATAAATTGATATAAGTTATTTCGCAATTGTATAAATATAGTTTACATTTACTTATATCAAAAGATTACCTAAAAGGAATTTTGCAACATTAAGGAAAATTCTCGAGATGTATATTTCATATTCTGCCAAGGCATGGGTCTTGCCAACAGGTAGAGTAATTACCCCACTTGTCTTTCACCTACGCGACTGGGGTTCGATTCCCCGATCGGACATGAACAGGTATGGGTCACCTGCCCATCCTCGTGAATTTACCAGGGGTAGACTGTTTTCTCCCAAAGTAAGACCCCTCACGCGCTTTAATCCGGGCCAACCATTGTGATTAGTATAGGCATATCGCTTTTTAATTGAAAAATGTTGAAATTCTCACGAAGATTTTTAAACCTGATACTAATGTTTGGCACCAAGTTTAATTATGACATAAATAAATGTAATTGTATTAATAAAAAAAAACCAATATTAATGCTGTTTTTCCTATCGAAGGTATAACAAGAAATATCTTAAAAAAAGATAAATGGCATAGTTTTAATGCTGATGGTTATAATGTAAAACTGCTGGTGAAATGAATTAAATAAAGAACTAATGTGTTTCAGCACTGATAACAAAATTACATCAGTTTGAATCATTTTGGTGATAATAAGACTGCATTTGAATCAGGAATATAATTCTATTAATGGGTCATTTGAAATGATACATCCACTTATTCAGATTGCATTCAATCTTAACTTTGGTTCGTTTTTAACTGCATATATTGCATTTTCCATTTACCGCTACATTGACCAATCACATACTTCATCTTGACCAGTAACGCCACCTGTCGCGTCATATTCGGGGCCAAAAGAATAACAGTTAAATAAAAAGAAAAAAACTGGCCCTTGACCCTAGCATGGTGGTCGCGCAACAACATGCAAGATATTAGACTTCTTTTGCCATGATTACAAGACTACATTGTATTAACATCGTGTAAGAATGCGTGGACTGGTAGGGGTTTTTAGGAAACACCGACTACCATCGCTTCTTTTCCGATGTCCTGGAACACATTTTGATCAGTTAATTTTAGTCTGCGGAATTTTATCTTCATTTAACTACTTTAAATTCTTTTACTTATTCAATATCACCGTAAAATTTGCAAATAAATTTGTCTGTGAATCGAATACACGTGCTATTTCCTTGCCTAACAGTACAAATGCAACCCGGTGGTAATTATTTACAACATGCAATAAAACGCGAAAAGATTATTCACACTAGTAAAAGTTAATTCCTGTTTCTGCAAAGGTGCACAGCCATCTTAATTTACTGTTCCAGGGTTCAATTTTACTGCAAAGATTACCAAAATTATATACCAGCTACATGGCCTCGGGTTTGTGTAAAATCGTCGGGCAGCTGGCGGTGTACTGAAATAGCGTACCCCAAGGCTTACGTAAGTGGGAGGGGGGTTAGACCACACCGGGAAAGGCAGTATCAACACATTTTATGCAATTTAAAACGTTTTTATGCCAGATTTCTTCAGAAGATATCGCGATTTCGTTGTTTATAACACCGTAAAGTTTGACAAATTAAGACAAGCGGATCTTCAGACACGCCCAATAGTTATCCGTCTTGAATATTAGTCTGATGTACGGGGTTATTCCGAAAGGAACGCAAGCAAATAACAGAGCCTCGGTGCTCATCCACTTGAGTCCATAATCCAAAATTCCAATGAATTATAAATCTTATGAACCCGATTTTTTTCTTCTTTGAAACATTTAAAACTTTAATGGGCTCGAAAAATGTACGGTTTAATGTCACGTGATGAAGGGGAAAAAATATAATTATCAGGAACACCTTGGATCGCCTTCAGTTTTACGGAAGTCCATGTGTGAATGTGAAAGTAAGGCGTTACGCTTAAGACTTGTGTTTTTTCTGTAGTTTTGATAATTGGGATCGCTTGCGTCCTGGGGAAAGGAATGTAAACTTGTAGCTTCATTAAGAATATAACTGGGTCCATTGAACTCAAAATTTTAAATATGGATGTTTTTGAGACAGATAAACCATGCGTCTTACTAGAACGAATATTCATACCCTGCCTACACTGCTCTCCGGCAGGGAATGAAGTCCCTCCCATTGCCGATAGTGTAGCAAGCCCCGATGTGATTCACATCGGGCAGTATTAGCGGTGGTAAATTTTTTCTCGGATAAAAAAACACATGTAAATTGATGATTCTGGTATCTATTATGAATATTCAAGCAACAAACCTGCACATTACTTCAAATGTTTGACAATAAATAGTAAAATCCAAAACGAGCAAGACACACGGAGATATCAGTTCAAACATACCGCCATCTTTGATACAAGTGTAAAGGTCAATTTCCTTATAAGGAAATCAAAATAAATTGATGCTACTGAGGTTTCCCGCGAGATTTCAACAGAAAAACAGATTCGGAGTAATATATCTCGGTAAGGAAGGTCAATTCATTCTGAAATTATTTAATTACGCGAAGTAAGATTCGCTTTCTTCACAAGAGTTACAAAAGAGTGGTTAAATATCTCTGATTATGTATTTATTTATCGTAGTAGCTTCATCCATGTATGGATCACGGGTTCCATATTTGGGTTAGAATCCTCGCGAGAGTTCTTCGAGAAGTATCATGGCGGATCACGGAGACAACTCCGAGCAGTATGATATCAGAATATGCGAATTAAAGATTTCTAGATTAGACGGTAGGCTAATACATTGCAAATTGTATTAGAAATGTTTAATTATACGAACTATTACTCCAAAGTTAAACGATATCCGCTATTTGTAGCATTTTCGAGGTTCACTGTTTTGCTACATTACGAGCAATGGGAGGGAATCGTAGCTCTGACGACGACCATCTGTCAGAAATTGTCCGTCCGTCGTCCAGAGCTACGTTATCGCAGCTAGAGTCTTACTAGCTCTGCAGAAAGGATGACCACGTGATTAAAAAAAACCGAGCGAATGTAAAACTAGAATTATTCTCCTAAACGACATTAATTTCCCTTATTGCGGAACAGACAGCTATCAGTATCCGAGAATTGGTTTCTTAATTGAAATTTCAGTTTTATTTTCAAATTACCAATATAGCCGCTGGCTTTAACAGACATTCAAAGAACCGGAGAGATTCAATGTTGTACATTTCCGTTTTTTAAATTAGATGTAAAATAATAACCCCAAGAGAAAAACAAGAATTGTTTAATTAAACAATAATGGATCATGAAGTTTAAATATCTTTAAATGTTTTTCTGGGAAGAGAATTGCATTTAACGAAATTACTAGACAGCAATATTGAACACGTGTATG
This sequence comes from Pecten maximus, assembly GCF_902652985.1. Lineage (NCBI taxonomy): Eukaryota > Metazoa > Mollusca > Bivalvia > Pectinida > Pectinidae > Pecten > Pecten maximus. Next base: position 4,460,459 of record NC_047019.1, on the reverse strand, counting down.
TTCTTCAACTCGTGATTTCGTCTTAAACATGTTTCTCAAATCGTAGCCTACGGCAGTATTGTAGCATATGGCTTCTACCTGTTCGCCAGGTGTTCTGCAATCAAAGATCATATTGGCCGATATGGTGCTGATATACATTGTTCGGCGTGTGAATTCGTTGATTTGCATAACAAGATTCCATGTTTTTGCCAAATGTGTTGTAACAGACTCATAGGAAATATACTCAGTTTTCTCAGCGCTCGCAATAATCCCTGTAGCTTCGTGGATATTTGAAAGCTCTCCAAAAATATAATACGTACAAGCGTGTATGCAGGTATGGCTATCAATTCGCTTAATGATTAAGGGAAAGATGTGCGGTTCTCCAGTTCATTGTAGTACATGTAGCTGGTATTCTAAGCATTTCGTCATGTTTTTTTTGTCTCCCGAAATGAGACGCTTAGCGACGAAATGAAATAAAGAATATCTGTCAATGCGCAAAACGGAAAGACGAAATCCGGTCAAAACTAACAACGAATTAACACCAAAACGAAAAACATTTTTTTTTTAAATTGCTTTGTCGCATTTTATTTAACAATTAAACGCTCCTTAGACTGTATTTATTGTCAATATAAATGCAATCTGGATGACAGATAATAAATAGGCGCCACGAATATTCGCAAATAAAAGTAGTAGCTGCTTTGTCATGATATGGAGCCCAGCATATATATTTACTCTTCTTCGATCATGCACACCTTGCTCAACATAAAATTTGGCGTTTAGAACCCTTTACTATTTACTAAACTAACCTCGACAGGGGAGGTAACCTGATATCCAAAGTGTGTAATAGATGCGATTACAAAAGAATTTTTAACAAGTAAATATAAATGGTACTATTTCGTTGTACAGTATATTGTAATATGTTGCCAGTGTATCATCTACGTTGACTGCAAATGTTTATTAAATTGTTTCACTTTGTTTCTATTTTTTTCCAAAATTAAAGCAAACAAATGTTAAATAACTTGTGTTTTGTAAAGTTCATATAACATTTTAGAGTTTTTTAACAATTAGCAAAGTAATGAAACTACTAATTCCGATATTGGTGTATATGTCATAGTTATCACTTTTCTGGTACGTAAATAAATGATAAATGCATGACTTGATGAAACTAACTTAATTTCGAGATTTACTTGTTTCTATGGCAGTTCCTTTGGTTGGATTCTGGTATACGTCCGCCGAATGGTCACTTTGACCTATGAACTGTCCGATACTAGTGGTCAGGTGACGGACGTGTGTACGGAATTTGGCCATTGGCACTGTCTCAGGATGGGGATTCAAGTTGCTCAGTAATTGAATATCTATTATCTATTAAAGATACCAACATTACAACATATCAACTGTAATGACAGATTTAGATGCTTCTCTCATAGCTGTATATGTATGTGTGATTAGTAATTACATAATTGTTTTATATTATTATTCATCATATAATTGTTTTATATACATATAAATACTTGGAATAAGAGTCTACGTAAATATCAATTAAATGACTGTATCGTATAAGTATCAATTTAATATCTGGTATCATATATACATATCAATCAAATATATTATATACATGTACATATTTCTGGTATTATATATACATACATGGTATCGTATTATTTTCTATAGTAGTAATAGTACATATCGATGAGCGTAAATGTTACATGTAGTTATATTTAATAGTACATATGATTCATATAGTGTTAGTTTAATGTTATATATATATATCTTGCCACATAAGTCACAAATGAATTTTGTCAATTTAATCTTTGTCTTGTTAATAAGATCCTTTAATATGAGGGATTTGAATTATCACCGAATCCTGATATGCGATTACTTTCACCAAAACTCCAATGTTTATTAATCGAACCATGTTGCCCTACGTGACTGCGAACTTACGTCTTACATTTTTTACTGCATGTTATCTGTCTAAATTTTATGTACTTATTGTGGCTTTTTTTCAAATGTACTCAATACATACACTCAGAAATAAAATCTATTGCTGGATTGCACAGTGCCCTTCTTTGATACCGATTCGCTGTTCTGAACCATTTTCTTTCTATGTGTATGATAATGGGTAATTCGTACATGTGTCACAGAATAGCGATCGGTATCTTTTATTCAAAGGTCTACGGTAAATGCATGAGGAAGTATTTCGTGTGTATATCTTTTAGTCTAAAGATGCTTATATGGTTGCTAGACCGAAGTCGTTTTTATATTTCATGGTTAATTAATCAATTAAATGTGCTTATTTCTTCATGCTTTCAAAATGTTGAATTTTCAGTAGTTTTACTACTACTTTTATTACAAGATATGGATATAGAGTCCAATCCCGGCCCGAGGCCCGACGAGCTTTCAATATTTCACCTCAATGTACGAAGTGTTAGGAATAAATTAGATTGTGTAAAAGACATAGCCGATGAATATGATATTATTTGTTTAACAGAAACTCATCTAGATGATCAAGTATCTACAGATGAATTACTTATTGATGGTTTTCATGAACCTTTTCGTCTTGACAGAAATTTTGCTGGTGGAGGTATATTAGTTTACACTAACAGTCTTTTAAAAGTAAACCGATTAACGGAACTTGAATTTCCCGGCCATGAAGTAATTTGGATTAATGTCCAGTTAACGAATTCTTCTTTCATTATTGGCACTGCTTATAGACCTGAATATTCTGGTTTACCTTTCTGGGAAAATTTTCGTACATCTATTAATAGTGCCTTAGACATTTCACCAAATATTATAATAACTGGTGATTTGAATGTCGATTTTTTAACTGTATCTACTAATCATATTATTTTTGATATAATGAGATCTTTTAGTATTACTAATGTCATAAATGAACCAACTCGTATTGGGCCGTCTAGATCCAGTCTACTTGATCCTATTCTCTTATCCCAGTCTCTTTCCTGTATCGATTCGTCTGTAATACCTGTTGATAAGTCTATCAGTGACCATGATAGTTGCACTGCTAGTATTAATATTCCTTGTACTTTTAGACCCACTTTTAATCGTAAAGTTTGGCTTTATAAGAGAGCCGACTTTGAAAAGTTTAATAATCTTATTACTAATTATAACTGGAACGCTCTTTTCTCAAATTGTAATTCGGTTGATATTGCTTGTGATCGTTTTACTGATATATTTTTAAATTTTGCAAATTTGTGTATTCCATCTAAATTAGTCACTTTTAGGCCTAATGATAAACCTTGGATGACCTCAGAATTAAGAACTAATTTGAGAACTCGTGATAGATTACACAAAATTGCTAGGTCAACCAAGCTTCTTTCGGACGTTAATAAATTTAAGCAACAACGTAATAAGGTAAACAACATGAAAAAATATGCACGATTATTTTTTTATGAAAACGTAAACGGCATTATTGATGCATTTTCAACCACTGATCCAAAATCTTATTGGAGACTTATTAAACGATTACTAAAATCAACCGGATCTTCACAATCTATACCTACTCTGGTAGATTCTCTTAACAATTCTATTGTCACCAATGATGAAGATAAGGCTAATCTATTAAACAATTACTTTTGTAATATTACAACAGTTGACGATACTAACACTGCTATTCCTTTGGTAGAACAAAGAACTGACAAAACTTTTAGCTCTATAAGAGTGAACATTAACGAAATTAAAGATATCTTACAAATATTGAAACTCGGAAAGGCCTCTGGTGAAGATGGAATTAGCCATCATATGTTACGAAATACTTCACATACTGTATGTATTCCTCTTGAAATTATTTTTAATATGTCTTTATCGACCAGTAATTTTCCATCTAGTTGGAAAATTGCCAAAGTTATGCCACTATTTAAAAAGGGTGATCGACATTCTCCTTCTAATTATAGGCCAATTTCTCTTTTATCTACCGTTGGTAAAGTATTTGAACGTGTAATTTTTAAACATATATATAACTACTTCATGGAAAACTCTTTGTTTTATAAATATCAATCGGGTTTTATGCGTGGTCATTCTACTGTGTATCAACTTCTTGAAATTTATCACAATATCTGTATCTCACTTGAAGAAAAGAAACATGTATGTATGGTATTCTGTGATATTTCAAAGGCGTTTGATAGGGTGTGGCATAAGGGTCTTCTGGTCAAACTTCAATCATACGGAATTTGTGGAGAGTTACATTCTTGGTTACAAAATTATCTATGTCACAGACGACAAAAAGTGTTTTTAAACAATTCATATTCTCAATTGGGTTTAAATTTAGCAGGGGTTCCCCAAGGTTCAATCCTAGGTCCACTTTTGTTTTTAATATATATAAATGATATTGCCGATGTTCTTGAGTCAGCTGCTCATCTTTTTGCAGATGATACCTCTATGCTAATGTCTTCGTCATCCTGTCTTGAAATTGAAACTGTTTTAAATAGGGATCTAAATTCTTTAAATCTTTGGTCTAAAACTTGGCTAGTTACATTTAATCCAGACAAAACTGATGTAATATTTATTTCTAATTCTAATGACTTAGACGAAGACCTAGAATTGAACTTTGATGGGAAAAATTTGATTTTTACTGACAACCATAAACATCTCGGAGTATATTTTAATTCGAATGCCAAATGGGGAGATCACATTAACGCAATATACAGTTCTGTTATGAAGAAAATTAACGTTTTAAGAAAATTGAAGTTTTTACTAAGCCGTGAATGTCTTTTAAGAATTTACAAATCATTCATCTTACCAGTTTTAGAATATGCATGTGAGGTATGGGATGGTTGCACCAAAGCCGAATCAGAATTGTTGGAGAAAGCCCAAAGGGAGGCCATTCGTATCATAACAGGCCTTCCGTCTTATGCAAATATCGAATATTTATATTTTGAATCAGGTTTAGATACCCTATCAAATCGTAGAAATCGAAGAAAACTCCAACTTTTATATAAAATGCAAAATAACTTAACACCAATTTATTTGAATGATCTCCTACCATCTACAGTAGCAGAAAATAACCGATATCCTCTTAGAAATAATAATAATTACAGAGTTCCTCCATTTCGGCTTTCTCTTACAAATAGTTCTTTTATACCATCTACTATTCGTAGTTGGAATTCATTAGATTTATCCGGACGATCATTACCTTCTTTACCTTTATTTGTAAATTCTTTGGCTTTAAACGTGCAACCATCCCCACCTATCTATTTCGGTTTGGGTGAAAGAAAATTCAATATTATGCACACCAGACTAAGACACCAATGTAGTCCACTTAAGTACGATTTGTATCGTGTAAATCTTGTTGATGATCCAGCTTGCTCATGTGGATATCCATGTGAGAATGCCTTTCACTTTTTATTTGAATGTCGCCTTTATGCTCAGGAAAGACGTATTATGCTACAACATATAAATGCCTTTGGAACAGAACCTAGTTTAAAACTTCTATTGTATGGTAATACTCAATTTTCCGTAGATCTAAATTGTCGTATTTTTAGACTTGTGCATTTATTCATAAAATCCAGCAACAGATTTTAAAATATTTATAAAGTTCTTGTGAACTATTGTGTTTGTATTAAATTTTCATAGTCATTCAAACTTTATGCCTATTTCTATATGTAATATACATGTGTTTATATGTGTAATGGGAGAAGGCCTTAGTAAGTTGCAATAACTTGTGCCTAATCCCTTTTCCTTAATTGAAATAAAATATGTTTAAAGTATTCATCTGTCATCCATATTGCATTTATATTGACAATAAATACAATCTAACGCGAGCGTTTAATTGTTATATTTACATTTACTGTTAAACTCTGCCTTTCTTAAATAAATACGTTATTAATCTTAATTACATTTGTAATTTCCTTGCATGGTTATTTGAAAGAATAGCATTTTGAAATCAACTTCCTTTCTGTGATTGAATTGCAAACAATCTGACACACATAGTAAAAAGCCTTGCCGTGACGATGATCAACGTAGCGCCAAAATGACGTTATAGAACTCAATTGTTCTCCATCATTATCCTCACTGCGTTTGATTCATTCGAAGCGCATAGTTAAGCATCTCTATGATGTTGATCAAAATGACGTAACAATTACGCCATCTGATCTTATTTTAACACTGAGGCCATGGGAGACTGTGGTGTCAAACGTAAATATGACTAGATAGAATTTGCATTAACAAAAATCCGAAACCCCACTGAAACTAGGAACGAAATTATGCCAAAAGAAGATATCTGTTTTTGTTTCACTCTATTACACAGATTCAGCGTTTGTCGTATTTTGGTTTTGATTCGTCTTTACATTAAAAGCCTTTAAGGTGTGTGTTCCAAAGGAAACATATTCGTTAGTACAGGTCCAATGTTGCTATAATTCGGATTTGAGATCTAAGGTTTACCACGCTGGGCTTGGCAGTGGTTTTGTGAAAATACACCAATAATTTCTGTCTTGATGAAACGCTTTCCCCGTAGGTGCACAAAACTATACAGACAGCTACAGACTGAGAAACAAAAAGTTTAATTTTTTATCAACAAATTCAAAATTTGTAATTTTTGGAACATTTATTGCAGCATGAATTAATTGAATTGTTGGTAATTTTACGAAAATCAAAACAGAAGCAACTTTGATAGGTACAAACTTTATCTGAAACAAACGAATAATATTATTCCAAAGCACAATAATATTACGTCTTTTTTTTTATTTCATTTTAAGAATACAAAATGATGAGGATGCTGATAAGGGAAACCGGAAGTGTTCCGTGCTGCGGTAGCTTATATGTGGCTTTTGTTGTAAAATATAGTGTTACCGATATCAGAAACATTTAACGACCGCCTAACATGTAAATTTGTGTACATACACTATGTATACACGAAACACAAGACTATAACATAAGGCGGGGCGAGCCCGATTTCACTCTCCCTTGAGGCTTTTTTCCCACCGCGATCTCCTTGAGGAACAGCCCTCGGTAATTTGTCGACTTAAAGATCGTAATCCCCAGAATTCCATGAACTTTTAAACTTTTTATGGCTGTCTTTAATTGGATCACTTCCGTTCCCCGTAAATAATCGTTCTGAGGGCAGCCACGCGACTTTGAAATTCTCCTCTAAGCCTCAAACAAACCTTGACACGCGCAGTAAATGTCTTCGGCACGCGACGTGCTCTCGTGAACCTTGACGGAAACTGCCGAGCGGTTAAGGTACAGGGAGGGAATCTGTTATTAATTTATTGGCCATGTGTGGGATACGTCTGTCTACGAACACAATGTAAGCGCTAATAAATGAATATGATTTCAGGAAATGAATGTTAAATACATTTACTCAAAGGATTTATTTTGGAAATAAACAAATAAATAAAAATAAGAAAATACATATATGAATTCGAGATATATTTTGGAAATAAACACATAAATAAAAATAAGAAAAAATACAAATATGAATTTACGAGATTATTCATTTCATTTATTTGTTGAATTCTTGTGAGTTATTTTTGAAAGGAAATAAATATGTTTTGATATGATGAGTTTCATTCGTTTTCGACCGCGAACCTTTATTGAGAAAATTGCAGTTATCCCGTTATTGAAGCTTTTTGTAATTGCACGACAATTACAGTTTTACTTAATTGAATTGATTAAGTTTTTTTCTTGTGGAAAAATTTTCAGGTAAAAACGCGAATAAAAGAAATACAAGTTCAAATTTCCACTTAAATCCTAAGAAGATTTTGGTTTAATACTCCAAGAGATCCTGTATTGGCGATAAGTACATAATTATACTCTTGATTAAAAATATTAAGATGTTTGTTATTCAATACTGCAGGTTAAAACAACACTTGTTTTTATCTTTTTAAGTTTGTAACTTTAAACCTGCTTCCTCATTTTTTTTTTAACTTTTCTCCTCCTTTTCTTTCTTGAAATTAACCTTTTCCGCCTGTTCTGCAATCTTCCAAAATTGTCAGACATTTTTAATTTCTATTTCAGTCTCTTTGATCTTGAGAAAATTTACTTCCAAAGTATTTCGATATGTTTACGAGTGAAGTAAAATCGAAGATTTAAATTGATTGTGTCGTATTTCATGGCCTCACAGACATCAAATATGATTATATAGTCCCAGTACCGAGACTGTGGCCTTGGTTTATGGCCCCACCAATTAACAGGCAGAAGCCCCCTATCTCAGCCACAATCAAACCATATCTATATTCCATTTCTATGGCCCCATCAGGCTAAAATTGTTTGACCGGCTCGTAAATTTTTTATTTATTTTTCTGTTATCTTCCATTTCTGTATTCTCCGGCCAATGACTTTGACCATCAGTTCTCATCACCTCTCCATCTGTCAATAGGTGGTCAGTTCAAGCTCACCGTGGTCATTTTCCCACGGTGTTAGCATTTCAACAGATTTCGGCCATTTGTAAGTATAGACATTCCTATACCAGTAGGAGCGGTCAGTAAGCGGTGTTGGGGGGAAATAGGAACAATCTGTGTTGTGGTCACGTGGTTAGGAGCAATGGTCAGAAAACTGACCGGCTGTCCATCTCTGATCTTTTAGCCAATAATGAGATGTTTATTATTTTGTCCTACAAACGAAAGTCACAACAAAGCACGTCCGGTTTATATTATGTGGACGCCATATTTACATTGACATACTTGGCACCGACTGATGTATGGTATAGTAGATACATGTAAATCTTGTCGATTTAACACCAATCATTTGAGTTATGAGGTCTGGACTTTTTCTATCATTAGTCCGAGGCAATAACAGCACGGAGCTGCCAGCACAGTGCAATAATGGGAGGTGTTTTAAGAGCTGCTGCTATTGTAAATTTTCTCGTGGTAATAATTCCACGATAAAGCGCTAGCTCAGTCTTTTTTTTTACCAGGTCAGTCCAATGATTTTTTTTTTCATTTTATTCAAGCTGCATGTGCAATAATACACCTAACGTTAATGCGAGATAACGAAAGAACGCGAAAAAAAAACGCTTAAATGCAAAGCATGACAAAATGAACGAAAAGACAAAAACTAATAGGACGCTACAAAAATAAAACTGCAAAACTCGTCCAAAACGAAACAGAGAAAACACACACAAGCGTAAAAGTGACGAATAGAGAAAAGTGGGGGGAAATGTAATACCATTCAATTTGTTTTCACCAATTCGACGAAATTAATCATCTGTCTGTCTGTCTGTCTGCCTGCCTGCCTGCCTGCCTGCCTGCCTGTCTGTCTGTCTGTCTGTCTGTCTGTCTGTCTGTCCGTCCCTCCGTCCCTCCCTCCCGGGGACTGATACATCTTTCCTGTTCATTATTTTAGTGTATAGAGATTGTGTTTTTAACTCGGACATGCGAAACCTGTTGTAGTTGACTTTGTGAGCTATTTATACTCAACATCCACCCACCCAAATAATACTTCAGAAACCAGTAGTTTTTTATCCAGCTTCACCCTGTCTGTCTGTCTGTCTGTCTGTCTGTCACAGGGACTGAGATATCTTTCCTGTTCATTACTTTAGTGAAGGGATTTAGATGCACAGATTATGTTTTTTAAATCTGACATGCGAAACCTGTTGTAGTGGACTTTGTGAGCTATTTATACTCTACAGTACATCCACCAAAATAACACTACCCTTCATTTAAAGTTTCCCTTAAATTACCAACATTTCCAGCATTAAATCTTATTTCAAAGTTTATAATTCATTAAAAAAAATTATAGATTAGTTTTGGAGCTATTTCACAGCATATCGGAGTACATGTATGTCGTTTTGGGGGCTATACAGAGCATCAAATATGATATTAGGTCATGCAAAAATGTTGGTAAAATTATCTTACAATGTAGATATCACTTAAAAGTGCATTTCAATTTTCGCGGTTTTTTAAATAACTGTTCCCATGTCTATCAGAAACTATTTCAAATGTTTTTTTTTTTTTTTTTTTTGCTTGGTAAGAACGATAAAAACAGGCTTGACTATGCCGGTCGGTTAAAATGTTCTGTTTCCCTCTACTGTTTTCACCGCTCAGCTTACTCACTTAATATTTCTCTATACATTCATCTGTCTCTTTGTTTATTTCTTTCTTTGTTTGCCTTTTTTCTTTCTTTCTTTCTTTTTTTCTTTCTTTCTTTCTTTCTTTCTTTCTTTCTTTCTTTATGTCTCCTCACAATGAAAACAAAACCAATGTAACAACTTTGAATGAAAGCGAATTTGGAGGTGTACGGATAAAATTTCGTAGAAATTATTTTTGTATGTTGACATGAATATATTGTTTTGTATTTTTAAAGACCACGTGATTTTTGTTTAAATTGAAAAAGAAAACTATTTCAAGACCTATTTTAAGATAAAAGTTATTACATTAGGGCATCGTAGTGCCAAAGTTTGTATTGACACAGGACGTTTAATGGCGAGCCTTTTCAAATAAATGGGCCTCAAATATATGACACGTACAAGTTGTATACTGAAGCTTAATTCAATATATTCCAATACTGGTAAAATGAATGTGTAAGTTTTCTAATGAAGTTCACGCGATAGAATATATATTTAATCTCTTAGAACACAAACTTTTCACTTGAAATACATTCATGGCATTTAAATAATGAACACTATGTCAGATTGAAAGAAAACAGCGAAATCACATGGATATATATATCAATTTTATCATTTTAAGTGAGCATTTCATATATTTAATCACAAAATCAACCACCCACGCGTTCGCTCAATCAATCATTTAAACGTCTCTTATTTCAGAGCGTATCAAAAACTTTTTCTCTTTGACATCATCGCTATCAAGAGTAAACGCTTTCTGTAAATAGTTTTAAACAAAACCACCATGAATTATATACATATCTGTTTATAAACCTTACAATAAACTTCAAAAATGTTCACATAAAACGTGTTTTGTTTCTGACCTTTCACACAGACTGCCTTGCGATCCGGCATACCTAGCTACACTTCCCAAAAATACCCCTAAGATGAGCCTAAAGATGCCCCAGGTTCATCAAGACATATATCGCTTTATCAACACATTCAACATAGAACAGAAGCGCCTTCAACGTCTTTTCGAGGCGGCGAATCCATAACGATTTTCGCACCACTTTTCAAACAGTCTGTGTAGCTTGGTATTAGATGCATTGGATAATTTAATCCTACGATATAACAGACTACAAGAAACTAGCCCTTACTGTTCTGAACAGATCTGATATCGCTCTGGTATACAGAATGTTTTTTGGAACGGATTAAGAGTAGCCCAGATTCCCTTAAACTCAGACGCTGGAAGACAAAATGGGTGTGCTGTAGTCACGCCAGGCTGCGAGATTTACTCTATCATTACATTCTCTGTAATTTTCGACTTCTTTAAAAATTTAATTACAAGGATTACACCCACTGAGAAACAAAAAAAAAAGATTTTTTTTTTTAAATATTGTAAGTACATGTATATTAACACATATCATACTTCACTATGAAGCTCGAGTGCTTTGTGTTTCGATAACAATACTTTTGGATTTTAAATTCTATTTTCGTCACGTATATCTAAACTTTTACTGCTAAGCGTTAATAGGTTATGTTAACAATTTAGATTGGATCAGGAAGTTAACCTCGCTTTTTAAGCACTCGGTACGGTATCCTGACCCATAAGCCTTTCATTTACAGCGAATATAATCTTTTTTTTTCACAATATGTCGGGGGAAAATTATGAAGGTTGCATGCCACATCGCGATCGCACTCACATAATCACTTCTCGCAAAATCCCGTTTTGAACTAAAGATTTATCAAGCCAAAACCACTTGACTAATCTTACATGTTCAATTGATTTTCGAGATCCTGTGGATTTTCTTGAAATCTTATAGTTGTAACAATGAACTTTCGAAGTGGTGTTACATATATGTACTTATACTGAAGTATACCATAGTGGTCTATGTTGTATGCTTCAATTAGCAGTACGATATTACCTTCATCAGACAAATGACCCATCATTACGTATACCGATATTCAAAAATAAATAGATAAATTTGAAGTTGATAAATCATTATCCGACTAAGCATTCCTTAAAGATAGCATTTCGCAATGATTTACTATGTCAGCACGCTCAGAATGTCATCTCAAAATGGCAGCAAGCCATACACCACAGCACAGTCATCCAACCAGAATCGTGATGAGGGGGCCCATGCACTAGGAACTGCACGCAGTGTATACACTATCAATTTAAATATACCAACCAAATGAAAATTATTTTACATAACGAATTATTTTGCCAACAACTTCAATTTTAAATTGATTCATCCAATCATTTATTTATTTATTTATTTATTTATTTATTTATTTATATATTTGATTCGGTAGTAATGTACAGGCGATTCTTACAAGTTGCTTATGTTCAGACTAATCGATATGGACATGTAAATCTATCATGTCTCACCGACACCGGTGCCCTTCTCTCCCAAGACAGAAGCCCTTGTCTCCAAGTGCTATCTGTAGTGTTACACGCGCAGGTTCCCGTAACGAAACAGGTTTTGTGTCTTTCGCTGCTGGATCGCGACACTCGCCGAGAGTGGCGCGAGAGTGGCGTGTTACATGACAACGTGCTCAACTCAGACTATGACATTATTTTCGCTTTCGTATCAGTCTGATTTCGCAAATATATTAATTAGTTGTTAATTATAAGTTTGACGGCCAATATGGTGGCTGGGCTAAAATAGCAAATCACACACCGGTACGATTCACTTCCAGTATCTACATTGGCTTTGTCTAAATACAATCATCAAGACAGCTATTGCAATTTTTCAAATAGTATCTATTTTCCACATGGTTTGTCTCCGTTATCGGCTGGTTTGGCATGGCCATCAAGCAGAAACCTTACATTATTTAAGAAAGATATTTAAAATAAATTGAAGATTCTTCTATCTTCTTATTTTAATTACATTTGAGTTCATTTCCCACAACGCTTATCGTCTAGTTTTCTCTTCTGACTAAGGCGAGTTCGATACGGACCTGTCACAAATCACAAACAACGTGCCATAAATGGACGTGATTGCTATATATCAAAACTTCATATAAAATGGCGAACTCCATCTAGGGTATTGATGACTCAACCATGATTTGTCTTGGGGAAAGCGTGAATCATCAGTTATATTATAACAAGTGGAACTGCTATCATTAACAAGTTGGCCGTGTCAAGCACAATCTCGTGAATATATAACGACAGCCTATTCCTATAGTTGTAAATATATATACCCCACAGAGTATACTGTAAGTCGTCAGTCTCAGAAGTGTCTACTGCACGAGTTCACGTGTACTTTAAGCGCACGCGCATGACTTATCTGCACCGCTTCTCGAGTATTCGAAGACAATTATGCACACTTTAATTTAAAACAATTAATCAATTAATTAATTATAATAATGCCAAATATATAAATTTCCTTTTGATATCTGGAGTAATTTGATGACATTTCTCCTCATTTCAAGGACACTCAGAGTAAAATTGGTAGTTATTGGAATTCCTACATTATATATACTGAATTTGATTAGTTTCAGTTAAGATATTGCTCTAAATATTCTCTTGCAATGTTTGTTAAAACCAAGAAACAGACTATCGTCTTCAGCAAAACAGGTGGGTTTTTTTTTTACTTTTATTTTTAAATTTCGACAGAATGAAAAACAGAGAAAATAAATAGAACCCAAACAAACGATGGAATGCGTACACTAGATAAACTCAGTATTTTGGTTTTCTTAAGTATCTTTATATCTCAAAGAAAAAAAAGACATTCTATAAATATTCTCTCTCCATCCTAACATTGCTACATGTATCAAGCGGACTAGTTTAAAATGTCGTGGACATGAAGCTTATCCAACATGCTTAATTTTCCACATAATTGACGAAAAAAATGTCGTCTGATACATTTCAATCAATCATCATGTAAAATCTGTACTGCAGGTAAACTAACAATGTCATCTTTCTGAAGGGCATTTGAGCTTATACTGTGTAGAAGCGTCTGTAGTCTGACCGTCCGACCGTCCGTCTGTCCGTCGTCCATCGGCGTCCATTTTCCCCATTTTAACTACTTCTCAAAAAGCAAGAGTCCCAGAGACCTGATACTAGGCCTGTAGCATCCTAGAAAGAAGAATATTCTACTACCAGGTTTGTTCAAATGAATGACCTTGTCATTGATTTCACTGTCACAGGCGGCAAATCTGTCAAAGCGTTTAAATAATCTCTTCTCAGAAACCAAGAGGCCTAGAGACCTGATATTGGATATGCAGCATGCTGGGATGAAATGCTACTTATTTTTTGGTCTTGGTATAATTTTAAGGTCACGGGCGTCAAATATACTTAATTCTTTAAACAACTTCTAATTAAAAAAAAACAAGCGGCCAAGATGCCTGATATTTGGCTTATAGTATGCTAGGATTAAGGTCCATGAATTTTGATTACAAATGTTCACAATAGACGTTTAAAAAGACCTTGTCTACAGACAGACATAGTGACGTAATTCACTGTTATAGATTCATCAAAATGAGGCCCTTACGCATTGTCATTAAGACATGACGCCGAAACGACCACTGTTACTATCTATTACACGAATGTCAGATTATATTTATTGTCAATATGAATTCAAATTAGCAGAAAAGTGTCCAAAATGTTGTAATATGTTGTTTACTGTAAGAGCTTACTGGAAATCATGATCATCTGAATGCTTAATGAAAAGCTATTGAAGAGCTGTGCAAAGCGTTAACATGACAAAGATAAACAGTGCGTTAAATGACGTCAAGCAATATAGTGGTCATCTTTAAAATTGTTTAAGTCATAAAAACGTGTCAAGTGACCATACCAGTGCACATGGTCGTCATATGACGTCATAAATGGATGATTCGCCAACATACCAACAAGATGATTTACATGAAAGTGGAAATTCTTTTCTCTAGGTGTCATAAATTTATTGAAATAAAACGTTTTATCGCCCATGGCTCTCGTTCAAATGTACGTTGTATAAACGACGATACCAGAAGCCCACTTTGTGTACAGACGTGTTAATTGAATTACGTACTAAGATGGCACGTGATATAATGTTAGTGATTTATGGATATTACTAATTGACTTTGTGATCGCCTCACACATGATATCAATGCAATTATACCGTTGTGCTACAGCTTTATCAACTTATGACCAATATACGTCCCTAGGTGCACACTGTGTACCGAACGGCAGCAGCCATCTCCTTTTTAACCACAATGCACGTGCAAATGTACGTGAATTTTCTTCTTCCGTTTTTTTCTACATGTAGCAGACAACTTTGTTATTTTTCGAACTCGTTCCCAACTGACGATGTTCCTTACTGAATTTGTTATATAATATACATTAGATATTGATTTTATGTACCGAAATATGACGGTTCAGTGCGTTAGATTTAGTCAATTAAGAAATAAAGACAATGTTATGAATTGTGTTGTATACAGCTACTGCCTACCGAAGATCCGGGTTCGATTTCCGACCGGGCACTCGTTTATACGCTCAATTTAATTTTATCATGGATATTCGACATCTTGTGAAATTATTGAATATCTATAATGTGTTAAGCTGACAATTCATCATTGATTGACGTATATATACATTACAAAGAGAGTTAACAATTTCAAACTGACAATACACAAAGTCATTTTAGATACATTGTCCTAGCTCAAGCTAACAATGCGGCCAGCACCAGCAGACGACTACTGCAGACACCCATCGTGCACATTGGGTGCAGCATTGATAATGCAGCATTCTGATTGGTCAATATACGGGACACAATATCACAAATATCAATGGGTATTCGTGTACGTAAAGCACCTCTGCGCGACGACAGACTGAACATCCTAGAGAGGAGGATTTCCTCCAAATAATCTACAAATTGCTGTTTATCTCTCTCAGGTAGATCACATATGATCCTTCCGTGTTTTGAATAGTTATATCCTACACAAGGCTGCTTTCGTAATAGTTTCGATATACCACAGATTGTTCTGATTGAGATTGAGATAAAAACCTTACTGGCAAATTTTATTCATATGAACTTTCGAAGTTGATTTAGATCACGGATGCTCAGAACAAAACTCAATGAACCTTTCCATGGACTTATTTTCTATTCAGGAAAAAATATTCAAAAACTGCAATATTAATCCGTTTGACCTAGAAAACAGGTCAAGGTCATTGACCTGAACAACCTTACATAGGTCTTCGTCTCAGAATGCATCTGGTCGATTCAAATTTTGTCATTTTATGCCTCTTGGTAATGCAAAGAAAGTCGTTTAAATATTTTAACACATTTGACCTCAGTGACCATACATATATATGGTAAAAATATATCTCTGCTGGTGTCCACGTAGACGGACAGACAGTTTAGACAGATTTGTTAAGACAGGTTTACAGACAGACAGACAGACAGGGCATTTAATCACCTTTTCGTGAGGATTTGATGAGCTGCACATAAGTCCTATTACAAGTTTTAAGTAATCTCGTAAATTATGGTCTGTTTCGGAAGCCAGATAAATACTTAGACGAGGGTTTAAGAAATAAGATCAATACGCTATTTGAGACGAAAATCAATACCAGCAGAGTCGTCTGCTCTGCTCTCCTTGGACGTGATGGCGATGCACGTCAGGGTTTAAATCCAGCAATCAGATTTGCTTAGACGATTCATTTACAGATTTTATTACCAAACTACAACTATAATTTCTATAAATATTACTTTTATTGTTATATACTAAACCGCATCGTCACAGACGTGCATGCGTCTTGAAACAAGTCGGTTATGTGATATGCAAGAATGAGAAAAAGTCTTCTTTTTCCGATAACCCCGAACTTTGATGGTGCCAGACAAGTTATAACTACACGGTATATTGTCTGTAGAATCGAGAGCAGACTGAATGGTATATTGCAATAACAGGTTTTAAAATCTACCTAGGTGCATCACTTCTGGCCCTCTTCGAGTTCAG
Source organism: Pecten maximus (assembly GCF_902652985.1). Lineage (NCBI taxonomy): Eukaryota > Metazoa > Mollusca > Bivalvia > Pectinida > Pectinidae > Pecten > Pecten maximus. Next base: position 4,443,544 of record NC_047019.1, on the reverse strand, counting down.
CCCAGACAATATTCGTTCGCTGCAGTTCGCGTTGGCTCTCATGCGGCATTGTACGTCTGGAAGAGAAAACAATTATGTATTACATTCTCATCTCCAAGAAATTCCCGACTCTTTTCCATCCGAAGCCATATGAACATGTAACTAACAGCCAAGTAATCACATAATTTCATTATGGCATTTATAATAGTTCATATTTTTCGGGTCGGTTCTTTGCCAAGTTTTTTTTTTTCGTGTGGCGGGATTGCTACTGTAGTGCCGTAGAGCCGAATGTGTTACAACGGATAATTAAGAGTCAAAATGTGTATTAAACACTTGTCACACCTCTACAAACATTCTCGGCACATTGATCATCCGTCTCATCTCCGTCTGTCGTTTTTATAGCAGCTATGATGTGGAATGCCTTTTCGTGGCCAAAGATCCCCCACCTTACCTCTTTAACAACGAAACAGCAATAAGCTCACTCAGAGTATGACTCAAAACAAGACATTTGCTGTTCAGTTATAGATATCAGGCTAGAATAATAATAAAAAAAAACTCATTACTGTTTAGTTGATAATATTCGTGGTAATGAAATATACCGCGAAAATATACTAAGATTTATCATTCTAATTAAAATTAGACTTGTAATTTCGGATCCTCTACGATATTCTACGATTCACTACAACGCGTAGAGGAGCAGATTTTCCCAGTCTGATTTTAATTAGATTGTGAAATGTATAGGGGTGGTTGCGTTAAATCTAATATCCGCGAACTAGACCCGACTGGGACAACCGCAAAATATCAGCTCCGCGAAATTTAACAATTATACAGTATTAGGTCAAGACCGTGTAAAATCCAGGAAATTAAATCATATCTGGTTAGAAATTTAACATGAGGTATAATATCATTCCTTGATTTGGTTTGGTTTGTTTTTGTTTAACATCCTATTAACAGCCAGGGTCATTTTAAGGACGTGCCAGGTTTTGGAGGTGGAGGAAAGCCGGAGTACCCGGAGAAAAACCACCGGCCTACGGTCAGTACCTGGCAACTGCCCCACGTAGGTGCAACCCAGAGGTGGAGGGCTAGTGATAAAGTGCCGGGACACCTTAACCACTCGGCCACCGCGGCCCCTTGACATTTCAATACTTGACCTGATGAAAGCAGAATTAGTGGAGATCATTATAATCCATTTAAAAAATCATTTTACATCAAATTTGGTGTACGTGAAAATTTGAATTATCGCAAGCAACAAAATTTACAACCTATGCATTATAGGTTCGTTACGTTTAAAGATCAAATAAAAAAATCTATTTAAACCCTATGTGAGAATATGTATTTGAAAAACCATGGCACGCAGGCAGAGATGGCGGCAACTTTAAATCGATTTGTCCCAGGAAGTTACGTCCAGTGTCTATACCCAGGACACCCATTACCTTACCACCCCACCAGTGTTACAATTAAACGCCTATAGGCCGATTTCCCAACGTCCACTCTCCACAAATATAATAAACAGTTTGGGACAGCCGTTCTGATAGTTCCCAGTCGTGGTCGGGGCGGTTTTGTCTACAGACGCCAAGTGGTCGGTTATATTTGCGAGCCATCCGACCCGCCATTGTTTACTGGGACCCAAGGGAGTCATTGCGTTGATACTTATTATAGACAATCTACATTGGACATAACAGCCGCACTGGGTTCGATGAGGCAACGCCGATCTCGCTTTAAACTAGACAGTGCTAATGTTTTTCAGTGTGATGATCATATTTTTTTTTTATATATATTCAACAGTTTCTGAGTCATACAAAAGCTTTTCCATATATGAAATAGATTTTGCATATCTTGTTAAACCGTCGTATCCATGCTAGATGGTGTCGATATGTTCTGTTGCCGTTAAAGGAGTCTCTGGTCCAGACAGCTAATACGCATGCGTAACGTTATGCAAATATTATTGTTTTATTGAACGGAACCAAAATTCACGGCTTTTTGTGCATATATTTTCGTAAATATAAAAAGTGCTAGACAGGTCTCTTGCACTGAGAACTATTCATTTTCCTGCTCCCTAATTTAGCGGGCACGAAACAAGGAGTTGTATAATGTTTCACCGGGCAATGGACCGGAAGTTACCAGTGGTAAAAACGTAGACTTATTTTCGTATCTTATGAAAAATTAAAATAGAGTAGTTGAGAATTCGAAATGACACGTAAGTTGATAACCAAGACAAGTTTGTAATTCCTAGTTGATATTAAAAGATCATCATCAACAACAACAACAACAACAACAACAACAACAACAAACACAGGATACACACAAACAAAAGGAAACAGAACCACTTCAGTTAAGTTCATATATTCTGTCGGCCCTTCGGTCCATAGGTAAAAATAACAGCATGTGGAAAGTGACCAACGTAAAATTATGATATAAAATAACAATAATCAAATATTATATTATAAATGAAATCACATGTAGTGGATGTAGTGGAACAATGTCTTCTCCTAAATTACCGTGACTCTCTATTGTATATAAAAAGATACAATAAAATATGTTTAAATCAAATCTCTATTGACATATCTATAACGTAAACTTTATTTATTTAACAACAATTGCGGAATAAGTTATACGAACTTATATTAATCACGCTTGTTTGCCCGGGCGGAAGCGTAGGTTTCGAACTCACAACCCAGAGGTGAAGGGCCAGTGATAAAGTGTCGGGACACCTTAACCACTCGGCCACCGCGGCACATTTACAAATCCTCAAACCAATGTCACATGATATATTATATAATATGTTGCGTTTTGAGGACAAATACAAACTAAATATAGATATATATATAGAAATCTTTGAAAAGCATAACATTTTAGGACGTAAGAATTGTACCCGCGACCCCCATTGTGTGATTCGAAAAAGGCGACTAAGTCTGGAATATATTCTCTTTTCTCTTCTTTCTATTATCTCCCTTGTCACTGCCTCCTGGGAGGAAAGTTTTTGGTTCTCTACCCTGACAGAGACATACCACAGTCTAAAACATTGGTACAGGTACGGATGGTTGCTACTCCTGCTTCGCGCTTAGCGAAAAACCACCGGCCTACGGTCAGTACCTGGCAACTGCCCCGCGTAGGTTTCGAACTCGCAACCCAGAGGTGGAGGGCTAATAAAGTGTCGGGACAACTTAACCACTTGGCCACCGCGGCCCCTACAGGGGAGGCAGGGGAGGCAGTCCTTAAATGACCATTGCTGATGAAGGGACATTAAACAATAGAAAACCACACCATACCAAGACTTTAATCTTCCATGTTTTGAAATAAGCACTAAATATTCCGATAACAGCTAATTAGGCAATTATGTTCCAGAAGCAATTTATGATAAAAACACTTACCTTTGAAGTGAATTCAAGCAAGCTAAACCGGGAAAAAAAGATAAAAACTTAAGAACATGAGGAATGGGATAATGTGTGAACTTAGGGACATGAGAAATGAGATACTGAGAAAACTTAATGACATGAGAAATCAGATGCTGTGTAAACTTAAGGACATGAGAAATGAGATGCTGTGTAAACTTAAGGACATGAGAAATGAGATGCTGTATAAACTTAATGGCATGAGAATTGAGATAGTGTATAAACTTAATGACATGAGAAATATGATACTGTATAAACTAAATGACATGAGAATTGAGATGCTGTATAAACTCAATGACATGAGAATTGAAAGAATTTGTAAACTTCAGACCATGAGAAAGGAGATAATGTGTTAACTTAAGTTGTGAATTATGATATTTATAGAGTACGATTAAACGTTTTATGTGGTCAAGTCCTTCGAGTCAGACGATATACATATTCATGAGACTTATACATATTCATGAGATGTATACATATCAATGACACTAAACCTATTGTATCATTGATCAGTAAATATACAAGAAAACACTGCATCTACATAGACACCTTAAATTCAGAGACTGCTCGCTAAAAAAACAGTTGGTATAATTCATCTGTGACTGTGGCGGTAATGGTTCAGACGAGTATCTAGTTCAAGAAAGGAAATGACGTCATAATGTCAGGTCAGATCGATATGCATCATTTCAGGGCTTTGATCTAAATCCCTAAACCCCTAAAATGTCTCAATTTAATACCAAAACATACAAAGTTTTCTAACAGGATTAGTGTCTTACACATAAGTCGCCTCAAGCTATTGTACGGAAATAACACAAGGAAGCCAAATTTGCTATCTCGGACATAATGGCTGCAATTGAAAAGGCAAAGTATACACTTTGTAAGCAAATGGACATTCGACGCTTTGACATGAAATCACAATTGTGTTTTTTATTTTTAGAAATCTATAAGCAGAGACAGGAACAATATAATTTGCATTGATGAATTTAAGCAAAAAATACATCTACTAACTGATCAGCAGAAACAAGTGTCAACTAGCCAAACTAACCGATAACAAGGACCAAGTATTACACAAACTAACCGATAACAAGGACCAAACATTACACAAACTAGCCGATAACAAGGACTAAACATTACACAAACTAACCGATAATAAGGACCAAGTATTACACAAACTAACCGATAACAAGGACCAAGTGTTACACAAACTAACCGATAACAAGGACCAAGTATTACACAAACTAACCGATAACAACGACCAAGTATTACACAACTAACCGATAACAAGGACTAAACATTACACAAACTAACCGATAACAAGGACCAAGTATTACACAAACTAACCGATAACAAGGACAAAGTATTACACAAACTAACCGATAACAAGAACGAAGTATTACACAAACTAATCGATAACAAGGCCCAAGTGTTACACAAACTTACCGATAACAAGGACCAAGTATTACACAAACTAATCGATAACAAGGCCCAAGTGTTACACAAACTAGCCGATAACAAGGACCAAGTGTTACACAAACTAACCGATAACAAGGACCAAGTATTACACAAACTAGCCGATAACAAGGCCCAAGTGTTACACAAACTAGCCGATAACAAGAACGAAGTATTACACAAACTAATCGATAACAAGGCCCAAGTGTTACACAAACTTACCGATAACAAGGACCAAGTATTACACAAACTAATCGATAACAAGGCCCAAGTGTTACACAAACTAGCCGATAACAAGGACCAAGTGTTACACAAACTAACCGATAACAAGGACCAAGTATTACACAAACTAGCCGATAACAAGGCCCAAGTGTTACACAAACTAGCCGATAACAAGGACCAAGTGTTACACAAACTAACCGATATCAAGGACAATCATTAAACAAACTAACCGACAACAAGGACCAAGTATTACACAAACTAACCGATAACAAGGACCAAGTATTACACAAACTAACCCATAACAAGGACCAAGTATTACACAAACTAACCGATAACAAGGATCATACATACATAACACAAACTAACCGATAACATGGACCAAACATTACACAAACTAGCCGATAACAAGGACCAAGTATTACACAAACTTACCGATAACAAGGACCAAGTATTACACAAACTAACCGATGACAAGGACCAAGTATTACACAAACTAACCGATGACAAGGACCAAGTATTACACAAACTTACCGATAACAAGGACCAAGTATTACACAAACTTACCGATAACAAGGACCAAGTATCACACAAACTTACCGATAACAAGGACCAAACATTACACAAACTAGCCGATAAGAAGGACTAAACATTACACAAATTAACCGATAACAAGGACCAAGTATTAAACAAACTAACCGATAACAAGGACCAAGTATTAAACAAACTAACCGATAACAAGGACCAAGTATTACACAAACTAACCGATAACAAGGCCCAAGTGTTACACAAACTAACCGGACGCAAGAACCAAGCGTTACACAAACTAATCGATAACAAATGAACAGTCAAAGCACAAACTAACCGATAACAAGCACCAAACAGTATTATCATACCGGTCATACACTTGTTACAATTCCAGATTCCTGTCTTTTACAGAACTGTTATCTAGTTATATCCACTTCATATCTACTAACGTAACACCCGAGACTATTATCGGATTGTTAGCCTGATTTAATGTGTCCTTCACTATCGAAATATATCAGCTATCACACAAACACTTTAGTCAATAGTACACACTTATAAACTGCTATTATAGCATATCAACCTCTCGTGCTACACCATGTACGCATCCATAGTTACCGTTGATTCCCGCGGGATGACCCCTGTGACCTCCGTTGACCTGTGTCCTTGACATGCGGCACGAGAGAGCTACTTGGAGATGATACTTACTGTGTTATATCTACATATCAGTGTTTCTATACTCGAGTGATGGCGTTGTAAGTATAAGTTGTATATAAATACATATATTCATTACCAAACTCTCAATGAAACATTGTCAGTCATAAATATACGCGCGGTTACACAAGACGGCTTTTCCTTTCATATTGAAGGCAACTGTGAGCTCTTTGTCGTTTTGCAAGAAAGCATTTAGATAAAAAATAGATTATTCAGGGAAATAATTTTTCCTTCAATTTTACAATTTTCAATTCCAAACCGAAGGAACCCTCAAACACTTTGTCGTTTTACTAGAAAAGCATTTAAATCAAATCAAATAATTCAGGGAAATATTTTTTTTTGCTATAATTTTCAAATTGATGTATTTGAGAAACGTAATTAATAAAACAAATAAGCCACTTCATCTTTTGCCATTGTCGAAAAGGAGGCTTTGGCACGAGCATTTATTCCAAAGAAGAATTATATCTAATTAATTGCTATGGTAACCACAGTTTCCTTTTTAGCATGCAATAAAAGTCCTATATAGAAGCAAGTTTCAGATCGATAAAACACGGTTTTACCACAAGAACTCCAGCCCTTTCTTGGAATTTGGTTACGTAAATGCCAAACGCTGAAACGATTTTCGGAAAGATTTCTTTGTTAATTTATTCCTATTTGTTATACGCAGATTGACGCCAAAAATTACGACATTCTGTTTTATTTAGTCGCTTTCTATGTTCCTCGTAAGTTTGTGGGATTTTTTGTTGTTGTTTTTTAAGAACTTGTTTCCAAATGTAATTCGATTTCATACAACTGCGCTTCAATAAATCAGAGTCCCATGTTTGCTAAGGTTGCATTTTCTCCGTATTTGTCTGACTACAATCTGCAATGCGGCAATGTTTTTAAAAATATGTACTCGTTTTGACAAATTTACCCTTTTGCCCTCACGCCCCTTCCTTTTAAATCGGGTAATCTGCCATCTACTTCTCGGGGTTTTTCATTTAATTTTCCTAGCAGCTATATACACTTCTCGTGGTGGCTATTTCGCTCAATCAGATAAGGCCGATTTGTACTTATCAGATGCTGAGCTTCCATTTTCGATTAAATATCAATCGATCGGTGACTGCTCGTCTTCTGTCTGCACAGTCTGAGGGGGCTTATCGTAAACCCTCGGATTACGCCGACATATCTATATGTATACATGCAGCTTGCAACAATCCTATATTGTTCGGGATGTCTCGTGCATTTTCCTCAAGCGGCTGTGTGTGTTTCGATGTACAAATACTGATACATTGTTTTGCTAATGTATTTTTAAAAGATGTTTCCCTTGTATATCTTTAATTTCACATGACCTCGCCAAGTTGACCTTTGAGCTTAACATGTTGGACTTTGATATATAAAATAAATTCTTACCCTGGCTGGCTTAATCCTGGTAGTGGTATAAATTATCGTAACATTTCTTTGACCTTTGCAGTCTAACGATGACCTTGACATTTTATTTTTTTCTGACCTTACCTCGAATGACTTTTACATGTAGATTGGTTTACATTAAGCTCGGCTTGAGTAATAAAAGCCAGAATTCATCCATATTTTATTGGTTAAAAATATATGTTGTACGGTTGTTAATATTAGTGAGGGATTTAAATTCGCGCTAAATTAACCTTCGTTCAAACCACGAAGATATCTACCCGAAAACCATTTGACAAAATCAAGGTTCACCAATCTCCTATTTTACCGGTTGGATATATTCAGTAATATTCGAGGGGATTTAATTTCGCTGCATTGGTTTCACTTCAGAAAATGCGAAATGATACCTGGTTCATTTGTCAAAACTGTTTGTGCTGTTGGGAGTTGTAATTATCATTACATGATGTATTTTAAAGGTATATATTAAATTGATCACTCTTAATATATTACCTGTTCCGCATCGAGGAATATTGCTAGGCCACCGCACCATTAAAACTTTTACAGTAGAACCGCAGACGGTTAAAATACCATTAGGAGCCCAACAGGCGGCGTTAATGACTTCCATCGTGTCTGAGGCCGGTGGTATCGAACACGTTCCTGGTAATGCTGACATATAGAGCGTGTCCAATATACATACAGCGACATTGATATAATATCGATACCGCGTGATTCATACTTTCCCCTTGTTTTACGTGTATAAAACGAGTGAAGATGGATATCTCTCTCGCCACATCATAACATTGAAATGATGTCTGTCGAACTCAGCGGTCAATTGTACAGATCTCCGTGACATGAGATGGCAAACAGCAGCTAGGCTTTAATATTTCAGCAGTCCGATTCGTCATAGTCATCCATTGTTTAGATTAATCTAAATCATAAGATCATTTTACAAATAATCATTTTACAAGTAGCTGTAAAAACGTTAGGAATCCCAAAAACTGCATTGCACTTGCAAATCATCACAAATATTTGCAAATGGAATATTTATATTTGTATATCTGGATAAAGTAAATATTTTCAAAACTAATTCAAATATTTAATGAAGATGTCTTGCATTAGACTGACTACCAGACCTGAGGTTTTTGTAAAGAATGTCCTAGATAAATTCTTACACGAAATTATCTCTCCCTAGGAGCTACATGTATTCAGTAGACAAAAAGTTCATTAGCTCAAATTTGTATATTTTCGAGGCAGGGACTAGTCTAATCTTGTATAGGCATGGACAGTTTTTAAAGTACCGGAAGCGGAAAACAAGCTACTAAAGAAAGGAACCAAATGTGGCACTATTTACCCGGATTTCAACACTCAATTGGAGTGTACCGGCTCCAGATAGCTGAAACCTTGTTATTTCCTTGAAATAGCCGAAAGCCTGAAATAAAAAAAAGATATTGTGTACATGATTGAGAGAGTTATTGCGGCCTAATTACAGAATTCTTATGGTAACACGGAAAGTTAATTTTGTCCAATCATCTGTTTCTTGTGTCGGTTCCTCAACATCGATCTGTCCTACTTCGAGCCATATGTATGACCGTGTGGAAATAGCGTGTTTAGTCACATTATGGCTTTAAATCTCATAATCAATTAGGAAAAACACCGAAAGCCTCCGAGGCAAACATCAACGGAAGCTTCGACCCATATTGACCTTACACAGAGGACGCTGAAACAGAGAGTTATTCACAGGGAGAGAAACATCACCACAAAGACAAACACCGACACATAGACATACACCGACACACAGACAAACACCGACACATAGACAAACACCGACACATAGACAAACACCGACAAACAGACAAACACCGACACACAGACAAACACCGACACATAGACAAACACCGACACACAGACAAACACCGACACATAGACAAACACCGACACACAGACAAACACCGACACATAGACAAACACCGACACACACACAAACACCGACACACAGACAAACACTGACACACACAGACACATAGATAAACACCGACACACAGACAAACACCGACACACAGACAAACACCGACACACAGACAAACACCGACACATAGACAAACACCGACACACAGACAAACACCGACACACAGACAAACACCGACACACAGACAAACACCGACACACAGACAAACACCGACACATAGACAAACACCGACACACAGACAAACAACGACACACAGACAAACAACGACACACACACACAGACAAACACCGACACACACAGACAAACACCGGCACACAGATAAACACCGACACATAGACAAACACCGACACACAGACAAACAACGACACATAGACAAACACCGACACACAGACAAACACCAACACACAGACAGACACCGATACACATACAAACACCGACACACAGACAAACACCGACACACACAGACAAACACCGACACACACAGACAAACACCGACACACACAGACAAACACCGACATACACACACGGATAAACACCGACACACACACAGACAGACAAACACCAACATTCAGAGACAAAGAATCACCGACATGCAAACTGACACACACAAACTGATGATTCATTGGTTTATGTGCCCACAATTCTGAACGTTATTCTTCTTGTTATGAGCACGTCTACAACACTTGTTTACAATATTGCTATTTGATTTACAATCTTTTAACCACATAAGCTTCCTGATAGGTGTGTTGATTCAGAATGTTTACTAAGATAAATACCTTTGTGTATGATGTCATGAACCCACTTTATGAAAATATTTCGGAAACTGAGTATGCATGTTGTCAATTGCATTTTGTACTTTTCTTAGCACACACGAACGAAAGCGATCATACAGTCATACAACAATAAATTCCATTCACCAAGTTTGACCCGATCGCCTGGTTTGTGGGCGGACGATTTGGTAGAGTGGGGTGTTCGAACGCACCCTATTCATGTCCGCGCACGGGCGGTGAACCTAATTGGTACGACAATAACTTGTCAGCGTGTGTGGAGCAATGTCTTTGAAGGGGCTCGTTGATATGCCCATGTTTATAGCCTCCCACGGAGTGGCCGGCCGCATTTTAATAACTCCCTACCTAGGGAGTGACCTGGTAGCGATGACAATCGATGACCTCTGTCTAATTTGAGGTCATCGGTAAATATGCTTATAGGTTCTTGAACCCCACGTGACCTGTTATAAATACAACATTTATTGTCCTTGTTGGCATGTAAACAGGCATGAATTAAAAACGAAATAAAGGAAAGACCAACTGGAATGAAGGAAAAACAAACGGAATAAAGGAAAGACAAAACATCATGAAAGAACGACAAAACGGAATGAAGGAAAAACAAACCAGATGAAAGAAAGACAAAACGGAATGAAGGAAAAACAAACCAGATGAAAGAAAGACAAAACGGAATGAAGGAAAAACAAACCAGATGAAAGAAAGACAAAACGGAATGAAGGAAAAACAAACCAGATGAAAGAAAGACAAAACGGAATGAAGGAAAAACAAACCAGATAAGGGAAAAACAAACCGGATGAAGGAAAGACAAAACGGAATGAAGTAAAGACAAAAAACGTAATGAAGGAAAAACAAACTGGAATGAATGAAAAACAAACCAGATAAGGGAAAAACAAACCGGATGAAAGAAAGACAAAACGGAATGAAGTAAAGACAAAAAACGTAATGAAGGAAAAACAAACTGGAATGAATGAAAAACAAACGAAATGAAGGAAAGACAAAACATCATGAAAATAATAACATAACGGAATGAAGGAAACACAAACTGGAATGAGGGAAACACAAACTGGAATGAGGGAAAAACAAACTGGAATGAGGGAAACACAAACCGGAAGGAAGGAAAGACAAAACGTGATGAAGGAAAAAACGGAATGAAGGAAAGACAAAAACGGAAGGGAGAAAGCAAGAACTTGAGTTAAATGATTACGATTATGTAATTTCATTCGATAGTAAAAGGTTACACACCTAATCTATATTGTTTGTAAACCGGTGTTCAATTCAACTCTTGTTCATGGCGCCATTTCGGGAATTTGCCCTTGTAATCCAAGGACAATGCTTCTTTCTGACAACGCTTACAAAAACAAAAAAAAAATGGGGTTGTGGTATCTTGACAAGATTGATGTCAACAACCAATCGTCTGATTGTCTCTATATCTCTTCTACCGTTGGCGTTTTCTACAGAACGTGCAGCCTTATTGCATAACGACGGTTTTAATATGTCTGCATTTGAAAGTGTTTCGTAATGTGTGTTGACAGAGTGATGTTTTGACGTGGAATTTAACCTGACAAACGTATAACAAAGTGAGTGTTAGGTTTATTATGCCTACGTAACAGGAAACAGGAGAATCCATTGTTTACTGACAAAATGCTCTGTTATAATCAAGAGGTCGGGACTTTACAATATTTACCCAATACTCGTAGGGGGCCGCGGTGGCCGAGGTGGCCGAGTGGTTAAGGTGTCCGGACACTTTATCACTAGCCCTCCACCTCTAGGTTGCGAGTTCGAAACCTACGTGGGGCAGTTACTACTGACCGTAGGCCGGTGGTTTTTCTCCGGGTACTCCGGCTTTCCTCCATCTCCAAAACCTGGAACGTCATTAAATGACCCTGGCTGTTAATAGGACGTTAAACAAAAACAAACAAACAAACTAACAAAAAAATGTAATACTCTAAACAGCTGATTATCAAAGTACATCCCACAAGAGTACAATTAGTATGCACGTGTTGAAAACATACCTCTCGTCGCAGGATGGTATATCAATCAACTAGTTATCAAAACTATATATTGTCCTTTTTAACTGGGTTAACTACAAGATATTTGTCTGAAACTAAATTCTGAGTCTGTCACGAACTAATACAAGACAATCTATCGGTAACAAACTGATTTAATTTTCTTTTAGTTAAACACCTATGAACAAAACAAAAGCGGAAGGGGTTTGTTTCGCTGAACATATAATACGAAAGCTGATAATGCATTCCTTGTTTAGAATCGCAAGTCTGCATTGCAGTTTTCTAGCTGTCACATTTCAGACAGGACCCGTAGGTCTGTACTTTATCCTGTCCAATATTCCCTTTTATCAGGCAAACCAACTGGAAGGCGTCACAGTTGCCAAGAAAACTATACACGAATTGCATTACTTCACAGACAAAATTTTGCATGACCGACTCCGCTAAAGGTAAATATCGTTAATAATTCATCTCGAGAAAAATCGGTAATACGGGCTGCGTCGGCGGGAAATAAATCTAATCTTAGTTGCATTGACAAACACGCTCAGAGCACAATATACTTCAACTAGAAAATAAAAAATAAAAAAAACCTTAAAATGATAAAGTCGAAAGGAGAAACGTTCATCAGAACTACTCGTCTTCCAGTCATTCTGAGAGAGAGATGGAAAACAATATGCAGGCCTTTCCGTCATCCTTCGGAAATCCATTCGGTTCTTTCCGTTATTCTTCGGAAAGTCATAGTGCTCTTCTGTGTTATTCTACGGGACGAAACTTGGTCCTTTCATTATTCTTTTGAAAACAACTCGGTCTGTATGTTAATCTTATGAAGACCATTCGGGTCTTTCCGTAGTTTTCAAGAAAACTGCTCGGGTCTTTTCGTCATTCTGTCTACGGAAAGGCCCGAACGGATTACGGATTACCATAACAGTACACTTTTATCGACCTCGGGTCACTGATCTCGGAATATTATAGTTTTTTTTTTCTAAAGATATCTATATTCCGTTTATGTTTGGCTCGTGAAGCGACCATAACAAACATATTTAAGTGATATTATAAATGAGGCACTTCAATTACATTGAGTGTTTCGTGGGAATATCAACTTGCTAAAAATAAAACTATCTTCACAGCATCAAAAATAAATGTACAGATAATTTCCTTACAGTTTTCAATGTCATTTTTCAAACGAGACGGTGGCCATGTTACCGCGTCCAGCAATTGTCAAGTGGGGGCGATGTCCATGGTTAATCCCCCTCCCGGCGGGACACAGCGAAGTGGCGGTCATCCCCTGAGGTTTCTCCAGATATCGTTACGGGGTTGATAAGATAAGCTGGACATTACATTAAATTTCAAAAGATTTATCATAATTGTAATAATGAGTGTGGGTAAGGGGTGACCGTGGGATATTTTCAATGAAAAATTAAGTCTTTATCTTAACATGTAAAAACAGTTTATAAATAGATTTTAGAAAATGCAGCGAGAGGATTTAAGTACCAATCTAACCCAACATTGCAGGGAAACATGTATTTTAATGGAAAATTAAACAATCGGATAGTAGCGAGCAGCATCGTGATGCAGGAACTAGAATCTTCAACGAGGTACAGAGCAAAGAGCGCCCGAGAGATTGAAGGTGGTCCATTATGAAAGTCCCTCCACCCACAGTTCAAGCCCTGCGTTGAGAAAAGAAATGTTGACTTTAGCATGCCAACAACATTAATACAAGCTAACTTCTATCAAATTGCTTTTAGTTTGGACCAGAGATTAAATCTCCTAATAAGAAACCAAAAGTTTTGATCAAAATGTTCGATTAGATATGAATTTTGCTTTTTCATGTAAAAGACATACGTAAACATCGATGATATTGGTCTATTTGTTGAAATATTACATTAACAAATCTTGTGTAATAATATCGTAAATTTTTTTTTTTTTTTTTTTTTTTTGATTTTTCGTTTTTATTACTTTTGATGATTTACGGAATATTTCTCTAATTATTCCGTTATTGAGAAACGAAAAGATAAGTCGACATTAATGGGGGCATTTTTGTAAATGCTTAATTCTCAAACAGCTTACATAACCTGCAACATATGCCTATCTGGAATATTTTTCAGGGTCATAAATTTCTGTTTGCTTTCATTCCGGAGCCATGTAACATTGTATAATTTGTGCATAATTTATGTGGCGTATCTCCTAGCCATGATGCCGATAATTTTATGTGACTTTTACAATAAATTGATTGCGTTCAACGGCAGCTGAAGAAACTTAACTCGAGTGGGGCCGCTTATGCCTGCACAGTTCCTGCATAGCGATACACGCTTATTATGCGTTTTGCGGGTGCATAAGCAACAGTTGGTTTACAGGTATATTTGTTACAGATACTTCACCTGCACACGCGCTCTCATGCATTCCACAAATTACTTAAACACAGTCATTTCAGCACGCTAACGTAAGCTTTATGTATAGCCACACCCTATTACCAAGAATGCTCCTCGACATTTTGACGTGAATCACGAAAGTGTCAAAATCAACCGGCCATTTTCTTTCGACAAAAACTGGACTTTTTGGTTTCTGGAGGCGTGTGTATGCTTTAAATCCAGAATGGAATAAATATTGGCATCTTTCCTATTTTAATCGGGTTAGTTTCATACTCATAGACTTATTGAGTGGTTTCCTGTTGTGAAATCATCACGAGCGTGACAGCATTCTCGTGAAATATATGTTAAGTTCAGTGTTTCTCATTGAGTAATCATATATTTCATGAGCGTGATAGCGTTCTCGTGAAATATGTTAAATTCAATATTTCTCATTGAGTAATCATATATTTCACGAGTGTGATAGCATTCTCGTGAAATATATGTCGAATTCAATATTTCTCATTGAGTAATAATATATTTCATGAGCGTGACAGCATTCTCGTGAAATATGTTAAATTCAATATTTCTCATTGAGTAATCATATAATTCACGAGCGTGACAGCGTACTCGTGAAATATGTTAAATTCAATATTTCTCATTGAGTAATCATATAATTCACGAGCGTGACAGCATTCTCGTGAAATATGTTAAATTCAATAGTTCTCATTGAGTAATAATATAATTCACGAGCGTGACAGCGTACTCGTGAACTATATATAAAATTAAATGGAAAAACATTAAATTTTCTATCAGGTTTCATTGTTACCTAACCTTGTGATGTTAAGCTTGGCAATAAGACGGTGCCACATTGTATGAGGAGCTACAAATGAGGATCGAGTTTCAGATTTGTTTTGGGTCAAGGCCAAGGTCACTGTTACTATTTTTAGCGGGGGCTGGGAGGGACATGTATTGCTTTAGCAATAACCCAGCATATTTGTTATACTTTCACTTCGATTGGATCTGAACCGAAAAATAACAACAACAAAAACAACAACAAAAACAAAAACGTAACACCAGCGATTTTCAATGCAGTAAAAAGAAAGCATCGTTCTGATTGGTCAAAATAAAGTATCACTAGCGATGATATAAGCAGTGATTATAGTTTTTATTAAGTTGATAATTTCTGATATTTCACTGAAAAATGTAGTTTAAAGGAAAATAAGGAATATGTATTGTAATAAACAAACTATGGGCTAAACGTTAAGAGTTAATTCTGTCCAACATCTCAAACGTATCCTATGTTAACGATAGTTACCGATTCGGAGTTTGATAAAGCTCCGTCTTGGAAATGCTCATCACTATATTTTGTACCAAAAAGCGTTAACGCAAAACTTCAAATCACCGGCCGAAACGTCTCGATTTCAAATGATGATATCCCATTATAGAGGGGTCATTTGAGGAAATGACAGACCTGGCAAATACAAAATAAAATAATTCATCCTAGAAGGATGAAATTTTGACCCATGGACAGTCATGGTCATTTTGAGGCAGGGGTCTCATTGTAGTAGTTGGTGACAACCTCAATGAACAATATACGAGAGGCCCGTCACATGCCATCCAGAGCAAGTAGGGTAAATTATCTTGCCCAAGGACACAACCACGACAGCACAAACGGGTCCGTTTCTCAGCTTCCTGTGAAACAAACCGACACGGGTAGGGATCGTCGTACCACACATCTCGGGTCTTCACCTGAGGTTACGTGACCAGCGCTCTAACGGACTGAGCTATCGCAGCCCCCACGCATACATGTATATAAAACTGTCCTACCTAGGTCATTACATTTAGTGGGATAGTAATGACAACATTCCAGGATTCCTTCATAGTATCCACTTAAAATTTGAATATTTTTGATAAGAGTCATATGCAACACGATCCGTCATAAGGAAGCACTATGAAACGTTTCAGGTCAGGTATTCCAAAGGACAAAAGGTCAACAAATACGAAAAACAAGGAAATGATTTCTACTATCTGTACAGAATATATAGGTCTCCAGGATATACAGTTTTTGATTTAAACAAGAAATATCTGTAAAAAAGATAAACGGCATAGTTTAAATGCTGGTGTTTATAATGTAAAACTGCTGGTGAAATAAATGAACGAACTAATGTGTTTCAGCACAGATAACAAAATGATATCAGTTTGAATCATTTTGGTGTATAATACGACTGCATTTCAATCAGGAATATAATTTTATTAATGTGTCATTTGAAAAGATGCATCCACTTAATCAGCTAGCATCCAATCTTAACTTTGTTCCGTTTTTAACTGCATATCTGCATTTTGCATTTACCGCTACATAGACCAATCACATACTTCATCTTGACCAGTAACGCCACCTGTCGCGTCATTTCCGGGGACAAACGAATATCATACGGCTATGTCGAAAAAAAAATCCGACACGCGCCATTCTGCAATCTGTCTGACCTTGTTCCCTAAGTGAAAGAGAGGCGACACGTCATATACCAGCCGGGTCAATTTCATGAACACGTGTTTTTTTCTAAATTTTTAATTTTGTAGTTAAATATAAAAGAAAATAAATTTCATAATTGAAACCGTACACATCAAAAATTTCCGTCAGTTTGTACGCTATCAGAATTGTTTGGCGACACCCTACCCTTCCCGCGGCCGGTTGCCTAACGATACAAGTCCTTGTGTGTTGGGTTCGGGTAACGGGTCCCTGTGCTGTGGAACTATTCTATCTACGGTATAGGATAGACTGGCCACCTGTCTGTAGATTATTAAAATCATAAATTAAATTGAGGTCTTTGATTTTGGTCTTGAGGGGATGTCTGATTCTCAAACCAGGGGGAGATAATTTAGTGTTAGAATTTAGTGGAGCAATTCTGACAAAAACTGAGGGGCTGGTGGCCAGTGTAGGTATAGGAGGGCTGTGGACAATTGCTATAGCAGTCAACCTCGTTTGGGAGCGTTAATCTCTTTTTGATAATCCTCTTATCTAGTCCTCCTAGGACATGATAGAAAATGAATTTTTCAGCACTGGTTAAAAATATGTGTAGGCCTTTGTTTACCTTCTCAGACAAAGAGTTTATAAACTTATTTTTTTTACCATAAAAATTATCGCCTAACAAGTCTGTCAGACTATTTAGAACGAAACCATCATCCAGAATGAAATATTGCACCAGCTCATATGTGAAGGCCACAACAAGCAGATTCCTGATCTACGCTATATATATAATTATCAAATACATACATGCATTTCTCCACCAACGCAACTTTCTGTTGTGGTTGCGGGAAAAAAAATCTGCGATGGCGTACTCGCTCGTACATGTTCGAACAAGTTTGGAATGTTGATATCTACCGGAAGTTGGCCGACACACGTGTGATTGGAAGGGGGAACCCCCCACGAGTTTTTTTACTCAAACATGCTTACTGTCATGGCGACAAGTTCTGTATCGGATTACATCACAGCGGTAGAACAATTTACGTCTGGGGAAACTATTGTTGGATATGACGAAATTTCGGACATCATTTCTATTTTTAGGAAACGTTTCCTGTGATTTCCAATTCAGAAGGATTCGCAGTGAGTGTAAAGTCAGACGGAGAATTAACAGTTGTGTGGTAATCACGTACCTCTGTGGAAATTAAGGGATATATTTTATAGTCTTCATATAAGTGGTAAGTATACATGTTAAAATATATTTCAACTTCATCTTACATATGTATATAATTAATTAAGCCACGTAGAATTAATATGTTAGGCCCTGTGTTATCAAACCATATCAACATCCGTGTCGCTACGAACAGAAATACAATTTCAGCTGATAGAACATTACTGACGTGCAATCTATTTATAGATTAATGTGACAGTGATGAACGAAAGAGGAGGCGCATCACCGTTACACTTTCCGGTAGTACAGCTGAACGGTACTGACACAGAATCCGTGGATAAATCGGTCCAAAAAGAAATAGACAGAAATCCATGGATAGCTTAACAGTACTTATGAATCGATTAGAAGAAATTCACCGACAGTTAAAACGAAATTCATGGTGTAACAGTTTCGCCTTTCACCAAGGCGGCCGAGGTTCGATTCCCGATCGGAAATGGAAAGATTTTGAGACACCCGTTCGTCAACGTGGGTTATATCCCAGAATGAAGTTTGTGGACAGTTTGTCAGACCACATTTTACAGCTAGTTTGGCCGTTGAATATCCTTAATACTGGAATATCAATACGATGTTCGGCTGGTTTAGGTTTGACCTCGATTTTGATTGACATTTAGAGTTTATTTTGTTTGACCCAGTTTTGCAGCACAGACACTAGTTTGTCCACCTTCAACAGTACGTGTGAGTTTCGCTGTACTGACTGTGACTGTCACTCACAGCATGACGTCATCATCAGAGCAGTTTAAGGATGATAACAGCGGTCAGATAACTTGATTTATATTGGGAGGGTATAGAGTAGCTTTATAAAGCTGTGGTAATGTAATGGTGTGAAAATATTCCATACCACATGAATGGTGTGAAAATATTCCATTCCACATGAATGGTGTGAAAATATTTCATACCACATGAATGGTGTGAAAATATGTCTCATTTATATAAACCGCGTCCCCTGCAAACAGTATTGTAACTTATTACATAACATCATTTAAATAACAAATGTTTTTTTTTCGCTGCGTTAGTGGTAGGAACATTGAAAAGAACAGACCCAATCGGCCATTTCAGTGTCGTTGGAGTATAAAACGGCCCCTAAAGTAAACACCGTCCAAAAGGGACTTAATTATGATCCATCGACCAACAATGCAGAGCTCTGAAAATAAGACCATAGACATCTCATCATTAATT
Source organism: Pecten maximus (assembly GCF_902652985.1). Classification (NCBI taxonomy): domain Eukaryota; kingdom Metazoa; phylum Mollusca; class Bivalvia; order Pectinida; family Pectinidae; genus Pecten; species Pecten maximus. The sequence continues at coordinate 4,423,916 of NC_047019.1, read as the reverse complement.
AATACTCTAGGGGTTACGTTCACAGCTTTCTACAGAGACCGGAAGTGAAGTTCGATAGCGCACGTGTGCAGAGACTTGACAGTATTCCGAAACTCTTTGGTGTTATTGTGACCTACCCTTTCCAATAAGGCAGGCCCCACCCACATCCCCCACCCCCCGGGATTAGCCTTTTGTAACCTCGCGTAACTGTAAGTCGAACATGAACATCAAAAGATTTTACATGGCGATTCATGTTAACTATGACTTATTTTATTATTATTATCAAAAGAAGATTATTTCTCCCAGATGACAAGATAATAATGTACATGTACATGATATTCTGTATACCTTTTGGCTTTACGAACAGGTAAGTTAGAGTAACGTCACAGATCTGATGTTCTAAACAATACACATTCTTCTAAGAAAACAGTTATTATAAAGATAAGCTCTATTTAATTAATCCCATAATTCATTTCACCGGAAATGTATTTTCCGGAAGAAGAAAAATGACTACTTGGCTGGTAGTGCACCAGTGTATACGTGAACAACTTTGTTTTTAACGAAATAAATGTTCAATTTAATTTAACAGACGGGCATCAGATATAACGCTTCATCTGATTTTGGCTCGTCCCACCCACACAATTTCACACAGAACACAACAGATTGGTCTCGTTCAACCAGTACATCGTACCTGAGGAGGGAGGAGGAGGAGGAGGGGAGGGGGGTGGTGGTGACCCCTATTCGCTGTCTATATTGGGCTCATCCTTTGGGGGTGATTAGCGCTCTACCACTAATCGAGGAAGGGGAAGGGATCTCTAAACGATCCTTTATTTCTGTGTAGAAATATATAATGATGAAATGAAGTGCCAAGGCTATGATCTCACTCCACGGTGTATGGGGTACCGCACCTTAAACTTTCAGAGGATTATGGCTAACATTGAAAACAGATGCTGGAATCAATATATTATTATGACTTCGTCCGTTTTACTTAAGTTATAACATATTCTAAGTTTATTTATTTATATATTTATTTTATTTATCTATTTTTTAGTTATTTATTTTTTTCAAACAATTTAAAAAAAAAAATACTCAAAGCCCTTTAACGTGTGTTCTCTGATATAAATATCAGGCGGTGAAATTTGAAAACTTTACCAAATCAGACTACAATTATTCAGTAAAGTCATAAAAATCGTGTGTGACTATGATATTTATCTCTCTCTCTCTATCTATATATATCTCTTGAACAGGATTGAAAATATCAAATTTAATTATAAAAAACCAGAAACACAAAAGGGAAACCTGTGTGAACGGCGATGAGTTTCAGGGGTCTGTGGTGTCATTTAGTTTGAAAGAGTTCACCAGGGTTCGCTTACTTCATTATCCCGCACGTGAGCACGTGCCAGATAGTGAGGGAGGGCCGGTATAGCCCAGTGTACGTCCAATGAACTGTGGCAGCTTTTGAAAACCTGAGATGCGTTAAATATTAAAAATCATTCACCGAAGTTGAAAAGGTAGATGAGACACAGAGGTGGAAGGAGAAGATAAAGGGAAATAGTGACTGATGATACATTAAGAGCTAATTAATTCAAATGTACCTCGTCGCCTCAGCAGAAAACTGTTAATTGTAATTATATTCATATGCAAAGAATCTTCATTCAGTCTTAAACTAATGCGATACGGGTAAAATCGACATCATCATAATTTGTAAAAGCTGGGCTTCTTACCGTGTTTTAGACACGTAATCGTAACTATCAATTATTTTGATTAAAGATAGGTAATATTGTTTAAGTGTATACCTTAACATTCATATATATATATAATATATATATATAAAATACAGAAAATTAATCTCCTCCATGACTAAATCACCGAAAAAAATCTCCTCCATGACTGAATTATCAGAAAAATAAGTATATTATCAATATTCAAAAATGTGTTGCATGTTTATGAGCTGATCGCCGACTCGTCTCCATTAAATAAATGAAACTGATGCAATTACAAACCTTAAAATTTTGATTTTTTTTATTTAGTTCAAGCTTTCATATTTTTTAACTTCTAGTTAATAAAAACCCGGTTATGAAGCCGACATTCCTAAAATTGCCACGTAATCAATGTATATACAATGGGTTTGGCCTGGTCGGGGTTTTAGGGAAAACAGATCTTATTTGAAACGTCTAATCCCTCTGATTCCAGTCAGCATATGTGTCTGTGTATGTAGCGCAGTCTGTATAGTTGTGAGCGCGAGACTTATGTAGCCTGGCTAGACCCCATCATTGAGGAACATTGGAACATCGCTCTGATGCGGGTGATCTGCCTCGGTGTCTATCGAAACGGCCATAGTATGGCAAGCAGACGACTTCACTGATCACACCGGCAGAGAGCGCGTGGTGCTATGGGATGCACGCGATCGTAGTTGCATCCCTTCTGCTCACTGACAGTCGGTCGTCTGCTCGTGCGACAAGGGGATAGATAGATAGATCTTAATGTTATCTTCTTCTCGCGTTTCTCCAACTGGAATCTTTACACGATTAGGAAAGGATCGGGCAAGTGATTTTGAAGGATCTAAATGAATACATTTTTGTCTGAATTGTGTTGGGTAAAAGCCCTACTGGTCTTGCCGTGTCCAATACACAGTGTTACAGAAGCTGAACAGAAAGTCCATTCTTACAATGCTCAGGTAGACCGTGATTCCTGCATTCCGTTACTTTATGAATGAAGACATCGGCTCGCCGAACAGGAATATCATTGTCGATACAGGATTAACATATATGGCTTCGAAACACATTGTAATAGAACTGTCGGATTAATTTATTTCCGGAATCATCTCTACTAGGAATATTTTGTCGCACATTTGTAATTCTTTTCAATAAGTTATAACATATTTTCATTCAGTGCATATGTAGGTATATTTACTTACCGGGATTTAGCACCAGTGTTCTAATTGGTTGAATAGCTTTATCTCAACTAGTAGAGACACCATAAACTTATATAATAAATACTTTATCCCACCAACGTGGGGACCGCCCGGAAACTTACCTGTCGAGGAGGTATTCCCGCAACACCTGTCTGACCAAACTCGACACGTGCTAGAAATCAACCTTAATTGTGCCAATCACATTCACATCTACGATCTCTGGAATCGGATTTTTAAATATTGTGTTATAATCTCATCTGTACAAGTTTCACCTGAAGTGTTGATTTGTTTATTTTTTTCTCGAGGTCCTCTTCCAGTGTGATGATCGTTTCTCGATTAGGGGTCGTGACAACATCGCGCTCCAGGTACCGGAGTCAAGTCGACAGCCGTCACCGACCTGGTCACAATTTTCCAGAAGAATGTGTGTTATAAGGTGCCTTTCGCCAGCCAAATTCTTGTACTGTGAAAAGGCATGGGACCATCTCGACACAATAAGATCGCGCATATTTTGGTGCTTCTGTTCGGATTAATAATATACGGTAAGTATATTTAATATTCCATGATAATTTTTTCTTTTCGTCTCTGTATATATATGTGTAAAATTGTCAATTTTTAATTTATTTTCTTTGCATGATGTACAGTTATGTATAAATTGTCAATGCATGATATTGTAAAAACCGTCTGTTCATATAATATTTTGAACAAATTTAAGCTAGGTTGCAGAAATTCCGTTACTGTGGCTGGCCCAGTTGTATCAAAACATAATATTAAGGGAATCTGAAAATTAGACAATGCTGTTTGGCCACCCCGCACCAGCAGTGATATTGTTTCAATGTTTGTTTCATCAAATCCGAGTCTATTTTACAATTTAAAAGGAAGATATGCCTGTTCAGTATATGTTTCGAGTCTGTACTCGGCGTGATTTGTATAAATTTATCTCGATGCAGGCGTTACATGGATTTTACGAAGAAGAAAATCAATTTGATATTTGCTGCATAGAAGATATATCAATATTTCATGAATGGTACTTTGTGTTCATTTTACTCTAGTAGGTCAATATTTAATGTATCTGAGAGTTTCCAATGTAAAGTGCTCTCTCCTTGCCAATGTGCTATTTAACGGGCAGAACGTTCCGGAAACGGCTTCGGTTTTAATACTAGGCTTCGCATGGGTCGTTGTGTGCTTTACAAAACAGCGAAGAATGTATTTCATCTATTGATACGCCAGATATGTTTACATATTAATAAAAGCAGATCATTGATGGTCTGGGATATGAAAATAATGTTACTATGTGATAAATAATTAGCAGGGAGATACGAAAAGCGTTGAGCGACACTAGATTAATCTCGCTCCGTATGACCTGCAGAACAGCCGTATTACGACATCTGTGACCCAAGATCCTATAAATGTACATACAAATCGATCAACGACAGTCAACACAAGTGTATGCAAAACACATCCGAGCCAGACGTAAAGTGGTCCGATAGTCGTCCAACGCCATGCCTGGAATCATCGCAAAGCGGTCTTGAATCCCGAGAGGCTTCCTTGCCTTCAGGTAGCACGTTGAAACATCATCTATTGACAAATGACTTGATACGAAGGAAGAAGCGGGAGCCGTGTACGTCCCTGCTAATGTAGATCTGGGATCAGGCAGCTTGATCAACGTAAAAGTCTGTGCCTCCTCCGATTTCATAGCAAAAAAAAAAACTGATGTATAGTTTTATGTAGAATTGCTTTTACATAAGAATACACAAATAGAATTCAGGGAAATGTTGCATCGCCATTAATGAATTTGAATGAAAGGAAGGCTGGATTTTTAACATGATTATTTTTTTCCCTTTTCCCTCTTATATGCTTCCTGTAAGAACCTCGCAAATAAGGATATGTTTGTTTTTATTTAGTATATAGCAGTAAATAGTTTCTGTTAAACACGGAAAGGGGAACAAAAATGAAAACAAAATTTACTGAATTTTCTCCATGCGTTTGTTTGCTTTAGAAGCATAACCGAGTATGGCATATTACGTCATAAATCTGGCCCTTAATAACTTGTATTGTCCATAGAACGTTAACTTAAACATAAACAAAACAATACGTTATACAGTAAATTATATTGATTGTGACAAACGAAATCATTCTGCAGCTTTCGGGTAGCAAATCATGGATTCCCAATGTCAATCTTAATATTGGTATATTAAAGCTGGCGGTATATATACATGTATTGTGTATTTTATAACTTTCGTACCGCTAAATATACGACATATCTGTCTACGTTGCACTTAACAAGATGAGATGTACACGTATCGGCCGGAGATCAATTTGACTTGTTACAATGACAGAATTCTGGCTCGCGGCTTGTATCTATATCACCCATGATTGTGGCGTACACTGGTTTGTACTTTGAAGTAAAAAACATTCCTGAGGACCCGATGTAGCATTATTTTGCAGGGGGTAGGTAAATGTATTGTTTAGCATATCGTGGAGTTGTGAATGCGAATTTCTTGAATTCTGGAAACTTGGACTGAAATACTTTTGAGTGCCATCCCAAAGGAGTTTGTTAATTTTACACTCGGATATCCTGTACACCCCCCCCCCCCTCATCCCCGACCCGACCCTCCGAGACAAAAACTTGATACATATAAAACTACTTGATGCTAAAACTAATTAACTTAATACTCCGAATATATAGCCATTTTATTTATACTCATTTATGAATGAAAAAAATATGTTTCAAATATTTATAACGCAAGTTTTATCACCCTCAGGATCTTTGAAGACAATACTCGCTGATCCAATTTCTTGTTTCAATTTACCATGCTCTCAGTGTTTCCGGTCTTAGCTGCCACACACACTCCCATCAAGAAAGAAGGCATGGAGTACAGACCTTTCTCTTCTTATTTACCACTAATTATATTATTTCCAATAGTAAATTTTCACGAAACTAAGAATTGAAGATTTTCGTCATATTTCATAACTTTTCCTTTGATATCTGTAGAGTTTATGGTATCATTAGAGGCATGGTAACTAATATCGTAGCCAAGATGTTATGATCTAATTTCACATTGCTTTGATTCACAGCCAGACAGTATTTCACGGGATCCACAATGCTATTGTTTAACCGTCGGCTACTGAGTGCAAAATTCGCACGGCTTTCTTTTCCCTTAATTAAGTGAAGATCCGGAAGTCTGTATTAATTTGGTTTTAGATTTAATTAAAACTGCTAATATACTTCCGGTTTTATCCATGAATCATTCTTCCAAAATCGCAATTTGAATTGTCATGTTAAGATTTTCCAAAAATTTGGGCGAGTTTTTTTTTTTTCCAAAATCAGTATGCGATTTTGATCTAACGTTTTGAAGATTTTTGTCATTTTTTAACGATGTCTATGTATGCCACTGTATTGGAGTTTTGAGCAAGATGCTGACATAGCGGCAATAGATTTTCTAGCAAAGTATTGGCTGAGGTTTTTTTGCTTGCTTTGTCCAAAATAAGTCTGTGATTTTAATCTACCGCTTTGAAGAGTTTTGTCCGTTTATCGAAGTCTAGGTATGCCAATGTATTGGGTGGGATGCTGACACAGCGGCAATAGCAAGCAATGTATTTAGCAATACGCCGCGTTAAAGGGGGAAGGGGAGGCGGAGGAGGATTCAACCTGGCGTTTTACACATCAATGAGGGAAATCGTCATTGAATCATGGTGAGTCTGCAATATCATCGAGCAGACATAACGAGTTAATGTATACAATATGCTGCACAATTTGTTTCCATACTGATAGCCGAAGAGATATCTTCCGTGCCTACAACACGTGTACATCTGAACATCATATCCTATAATTAAGTTTCCGGAAGTCTCACTTACGAGATCAAACATATGGTTTTACATTCACGGCTAGTAATAGTGTTTTATCCGCCAGAGGACGTCACGGAGTTCTGGATACATAGCATCCCCACCCCCCGGGATATATAGGATGGGACACCTGTGTATCAAAGTGTGTAAAACGCCATGTGAAGTTTACAAGATTCACCTCGCGGTTGCCAGTTGAACCGTCTGCATCAGTTCACAACGTTTAATATACGAGCAATTTGCAATTAGAAACTGTTCGTGGGTTAGTTTATCTACGTATTTACGCCTATATTGATGTTTATCTCGCCAACAGAGGGATGATGTAAAGTTGCAATGCATGCGTTACTTTATAGATAGCTAGTCTTGGCATTCCGGATTCTCACTCAGTCCGGCTTTCCTTTGTCAATTACAATTCTCCAATATCTAGCGCGTCACCATTTTACACAAAACTTGTACGTCTCTTTAATCTGACTAGTTAAATATTCCCAGCTTAAATTATCGTTAAGTTGACAGTCTTTGCTAGAGGTGTTTATGTTTGTTAATCTTCATTCATATTTATTTTACTGACACTTGTATACTTGTTTACGCTTTTGTCGATTCGTCAGCAAATTCTCTAAAGAAATAAAATCTAATTTATTGTTTATAAAATAGCAACCTGTTGCATTAGTACGTAACTTCTGTGTTTTATCTTCCAACAAAAAATTGGTATCTTCTCTAAACCCCGATGCATTAACGTTGTTTCAGCTGTTCGTCTCGCGCGCACGTGTCCTTCTGTATCAAATGGATATATATCACTGCATGATACAAGGTCAAGGTCGCTCGTCTGGTACATCGCTTAGGGGTCAAGGTCAATTATAAATATTTCAAAGATTAAAGGAAAACACCATGGCGCAGACATACTGTTTAAGTCTTTCAACAAATGTGTTCTTAATATGGTTTTAGGGTTCAAAGACGTGGATGATATATTAGCTGCAATGATGGAGGAAGTATGATTTTTTTTTATTATTATTTGTTTTATGTTAAATCGGTTTAAACGTTTGGAATATTTGACATTGAAATAGATATTTTAAAAATCATTTTTTAACGACAAGGAAACGAAATGCTAATTTTTAGAACACGCGGTCATAGTTTTTCGTTTTTTTGTCTTTCTTTTTTTCCGCCTTAAAGATCTAAAATTCTCCTCGGTAGTTAGGTGCATCAGGTCCATGCAAAATATATTGTCACCTAAATTTTTTTTTATAAACTGTCTCATAAATTTTGTGACAATTGAATATGGTTGTCGGCGGGCACATGACATGACCCCTCCTCTCCCCCTCCCAGTAATTATGTAGCCCCCCCCCCCCCCCCCCCCCCCCCCCCACACACACACAAGCAAACTCTCTCTATGAATTACATAACAATCAAATATATAGATTTAAACCTATTTATACGTGTACCATATCTGTGAATTTAAAAGATAGGATATCTGCTTATTCCTGATGTAATTTCCTCACGGCCCATCCGTCATCACATTAATTCTGTCATCACGATACTCTGCCAATAAAAGGCGCGATTTTTCTACGACCTGTTTCTTCCCTGATAATCTAAGACGCGCGTGATAGCGGGAACTGGAGCATAATTTGTACCAAAAATCTACTTTTTACACATATATGTTTTACTTCATCCTCTCGATCTGACAGTAGTCTTACTTGTGTAGTATACCTAAGACTGGATACTGGCCTCGCCAAAACCTAGTCGTATGAATCATAGATCTGAGAATGCACGTGCATTACACCAACCTTGTATAATATCTGGTAAGACAGTAGTTATCAAGTAGGTCTGTAATATACAGACGTTAAAAATATATTACACCTATGTCATTTCTAAACATGAAAACTACATTCATAAGACTTCGAGTATCCATCATAAAATTATCATTTATGTCAAACAAACCTAGCCCTTCCCTCGGATTTGAAATTTATAATATGTAAGAGTGGTATGTTGTTGGAAATTTGCCTCAAAATTTCAAGGTACTTAAACCAAATGTAAATTTTCAACATTAACGGCTTTTAATGTTATCATAGCATTATGTCAAGTGTGCCGAAGATTATTTTGAAATGTACATCGATTTTAGATCTAATCAGTTTCGAGTCCAGTATGTATACACAGCTGTATGGAACGGTAGAGGTACGTATTTGGAAGTAAACCAGTGATGAACCGATACGTGAAGTTATTCCGAGGAAGATGTCCACGGTGCCTTCTTTAATCTATTTCAAATAAAGATACCTTTTCGTTCTGGTTCCATCTTTCCTTGGTACTCGTTGTACACGTGGTTCATTTAAAATGTTTAAATTCGAAAATAGGCCAACCTGGATATTCTTGTTAAGAGTTTTCCGTGAATATTTGGTTATGTTTTAAGTCAAACACTCGAAGGTCCGATTTTTAAAATAAATATAATTTATCCTATTCTACTGAACCCATAAAATATTCTTAAAATAGCCTCCCGTATATTCTTACATATGGTATTCATCTACGTATTGCCCTCTGATATATATACATAACGCCTTTTCCTCGTCTGTAAAGCACGTGGAACTTCATTCCGAACATCAGGGTTCCACATTTTATTTCCAAATTGTACCCTTGAAATGTGAAAATATACATAAGAGTAATATTTCTGGTCAAAAGGTGCATTCGAATACAACCATTACTAAAACTCTATAAGAATGATGACATATGGCGATAGGATTCTTTGTAGCTAGAGTTTTGTACTCGAACCCACCCATTCAAATACCTCTTCATCTTAACACTAGAATCTGTGGTATGCAAATCATTTCGCTTGATTTGGTAATACTGCATAACCATTAACCTAAGTTACATTTGCTACAGTATATATTGTATCTATCATATTCAACTTGACGCATACGCTTACATGTATTTTTGTATTTTACACCTGTTAAACGAAAAAATCGCTCCCTGAATGGTATCACTTCCGGTTTTCAATTTAGAAGGATTTGTTAGCTGGTTTCCATGCTGGGTTTATCACCCCTTGAAAGCCTGTGTCATAACGAGGCGGGGTCACCTTGTAGTAGTTGGTGACTACTTCACTGAACAAAATACGGGAGACCGTCGCATGCCATCCAGTGCAATTAGGTTAAGGTGTCTGTGCCCAAGGACACGACCACAACACAGGCCGGCCCGTTTCTCAGCTTCCCGGGAAACACAAACCGACACGGGTAGGGAGCGTTGAACCACACACCTTGGATCTTTAACTGAGGTTATGTGGCCGGCGCTCTAACCGACTGTGCATTCGCGGTTCCTTTAAAAACGAATACTACATTGACAAGAAGAAGATACATATGGCAGGTGCGTTCGGTTCAGCACAAAACGCTACTAAACTTCCGGAACGCCTGGCCTTAATATTCACATGCTTATTAAGGATATTCGGGTCAATATTTCTTTGGATTATTTTTCAACATATTTCATTAATTTAAAGTTCGAATTGTTGTTTTTGACATCATTGTTTACAAATAGGCATTATTGTCCCTTGGTGTAGCTTCTTTGTTTACTAATCCGGATCGAATGAATACTTTCTTGGTACAATTTGTTATATTTGGAATGGGTGACCGCACATTGTATATAACTTCATTCTCATTCTATGATTAACTACCCTGCCACATAAAAGCTCCATATCTCACAATCCTATAAATAAAATAAGTAACCCATTAATCAGAGCTCAACAATCTTGTATACAGGAAAATTCGTAACACAATTTTAAATAATTTAGTACCGCTGTCTGGAAAATAACATACATGTACATGCAAATCAAGAGATATACATGTACATATGTATGTACAGTAATGTGTACAATCGTGTTTAATTCCAGTGTTACATACATATATACAATATCCTTAACATGCATAAATATGCATTTTATTACGAGTTGCGTTCATACTCGCATGACTTCACCTTACAAAAATGTTGCACTGGAAATCTTGACTAGCGTACACAAGCTGAACGATAAATTTAGTTACAATATAATATGATCGTTTTTTTTTCTCTCTCTTTTTTTTTAATGGGAAGCATTTGGTGAATTATTGTAAGGATACGTATACTAGTAAAGTATATATGTAACAGTTGCTATGAGTTTGGGCGAGGTCCAACACGGCTCATCCTCGATGCTGGCTAATATTTCTTATTATCATGATACGCGTTTTCGACATACATATTCGCGTGCCTTTCGTCTGTATTTCCGGACTTTCTGGATATCCCCCCATTACCTGTAGAATTCTATCTGTCTTGTTTGGTAATGAGAGAACGTGCATGCATTTCGACCTGCCATTTTGTTTTGTATAGCACATTATTGAGTAGCAATACGCTAGCGGTCATAGAGTACAGTTTCTCTCCCCCTCTCTATTTCCTATCTACCGTCCGTCCTTCTGGGAGCTAGGGAACCCCCACAATTATGTCCATGGTATATTTATATATATATATATAAATATAACTTCATCACTTTCTCGTAAACTTCCTCCGGGAAACTAAGCTAAATAAATAGCCCGTAATCCTATGAGTAGCGAAGTGTCTAAATCTCAATCCGCGTCCGCTCCGTGACCTGGTACACAGACGGTTCGGATTGCGGAATTAGCAGGTACATGCAACATGATCGTAATTTTATACATTGTTTATGAATCAAGGTTATGAACCGAGAGTTATTTTTAGAAAGTGTTTCAGGCTGAACTTTTAAAATAAAGTGTGTGTATACCAGCAAAGTAGAAAGGGGGATTTCTTTAGAAAGAAATTTTATAAACTTCTTTTAAATAAAATTTAAGCTCTGGTCACCTGTTTTAAAATCACTTGATTTTCTTTCACATGCGAATTAAAAGTCAATTATAGCGGTTTTTTTTTTTTTTTTTTGTTTGTTTTTTTTGCTTTCTTAGTTATTTGTGTTTTAGAAGGAACGATAGTGACCAGATAAAAAAGGTCAAAACTGCATCAAATTAGTATTTCTTCAATCTGCGTTATTAAAATTCATTCGCTCTGCTCTGTTTCAAATTAAAATGTGTTTTTTTTCTGACCTATTCAAAGCTTATTCAAATTTCGCTTCATTAAGCGAAAAAAGGGAAGAAAAAAATACAGAAAATGGAGCTTTGAAAACCATCGACAGTTCTAACCAGGTATTTTCATTGGTATTTACATTATCTTTAACAAACTACACAAAAGGTTAGTTACAACGCGTGATTTGAAAAAACCACCAAGAGCAGACGATATCCACATTATATTTCTCCTGCGTGATTTGATTTCTTCCAAGTCTCGTTATCACGAGATTTGGTAATTGGGTCAAATAACACTAGCATCTGCTTGCATAATATATCAAGTAGTTTATATTTCAAAGAAACGTAGAGTAAGATTAATTGCAGTTGTCCGTGAGAATATCATAACGGTCGCCAAATTCTTGTCAAAGCTCGATATAAATCTCCCAAGCATACAACATAGGGACTTGGCATGAATTCCCTATGACCCACGGTCCATATATACTTTAATACAGACTGGATGTTGACGAACTACCCTGACTTTGCCCGTTTAACGAGCATCCCATCTTTATATGTAAGGAGACGATTAGAAAGTAGTCACCGAAATTTAGCGAATATTTCCTTACTAGAAGAATATAAAAAGCATATATGTCTATAATTGATTGTAAGCTAATCGTTTCCCACGCCCATTTATTCCCCTTGATACCATGTGTCACCTACATGGCTCAAGTGTCCCTCTTCTCAGTTCCACCTCTCTGATATCGGAACTGCTGTGTGAGAGTAATGTTGTATGCTGTGATTGGATAATCAAATGCGAATGATTAGTGGTTAATTAGCGGGTAACTACCAGGCCCAATTAGTCGATCACACGACTAAGTTGTGTCCAAGGTCGCGGATATATTTTCATCCGTACTAACGGCATAAACTCCGGATTAAAGAAACAATGAAATGCTGGATTCGCGTTATCACGATAGATGTCGTAATGACTGCCGTAAAGCGGATAGATAATTCTTCTAGTTTTTCCGAGGTATCCATGCAGATATATATTTAGTTTCGTATTTTATCCTCGTTTTATCGATTTTCAGCTAGAATCACGGTTTCGTTTTGACGTCGATATTTTCTGCTGATTTTGAATAGAACGCACCCTTCATGAATGCGTCGTCATCTTTTGTTCTGAAACCTGTGGGGAAAAAACAAACAAAAACGAAAAAAAATGACCAAAAACAGACAAACAAAAGATTACATGGCAGTATTGTGCGGTTAACATGCAACAATGGTTTCTTTCCAAGCATTTATGAATTATTAGCATAGTTTGATTTTTTTTTAAAGAAGATAATTCTGAAAATGTGTGTTGACTGCCAAACATGTCAACTCATGTAAACTATTTCCATGTAAATTTCCTCTTGTGTTATCGAGAGGATGTTAGGGGAAAGTTTTAATTGTGAAACCCTGTCACTTTTATTGTAGGAAATAACCAGACGTATTATTGGCGTTCGTCTTAAGGTGCGTTAACTGCATTGAATTGGCTGTGTATCCGGCAAGTTAAATCGAGTGTGTGCTATCATACCCTGCCAAGTAATATTTGGTTACGCTTTTGACGGCACAAAATAATATGAACTCGCATCATCGTTCCATTGTCAGTTAGGAATTTAAAGGCTTTCGTAAGTATACCAACCAGGAATTTAAATGCGTTTTTTGATGCTCATGCTTTTGTAACAATTTTAAATTTTAATATCACAGGCTGATATTTATTGTGTTTTTGTTTTGTTTGTTTATTTGCTTGGGTTATCGCCTCGTGAACAGCCAGGGTCATTTTGAAGCGGGGTCTTATTGTAGTAGTTGGTGACTACACCACTTAACAAAATACGCGAGGCCGTCACTTGCCATCCAGAGCAATAAGGCTAAAGTGTAAAGTGTCTTACCTAAGGACACAACCAGGACAGAATAGACTGGCCCGTTTCTCAGCTTCCCGAATAATGATTTAATAATCTTAATAATTAACCTTACTCACTCGAGATGCATGCTTCCAAATTTATATTTTCAATCAGGGTTCTTCTATAATTTATTATATCAGATCAGGCCTAGTGACGATTGCCGAATGCCTAAATGAAAACCAAAACCAAAAAACCAAAAAACCAAAAAAAAAAAACAACAAACAAACAATTTAAAACAAAGCAAAAAAATACTACGGAGCCAGCACCGTGGCGTCATTAAATCATTTATGACGTCCTAATACTAAAAAGCAATTGTTGGTGTGTTCACTGATCAGCGTGTTCCTAAAAGTGATTTCATTGTTCTTGGTGACGTCGAAATCTATTGTTCTATTGTAATATTGTATTGTTATATTGGGCCCTGTACACTGGTTTGCGGTGGGCCCTGTCGACGGCGAGTATGATAATATGGCTATCATGGCCGAGGGCTAGCACGACTCCAGTAAATTTCTGATAAAATCGCCAGTCTCCCAGTCATTGTAAACATTTTATAATCCAAGTGCTCCCACTGTGATAGTTTGTCTTGTGTGAAATATCAAAAATATTGAATTAGACCAAAGTCAACAGTTCGCGCGATAACAAACGAAGATTACCGATAACAGGCGAGGTAAGAGTAATCAAAACGAGGCTTTATAATATAGTTGGTGCCTTTACCTTGTGAATGTGCGTAATCGCTATCTTCGTCACTCGTAAATTGAGTAATTCAAGGCGCATGTTATCAGTTGTTTATTTACAAACGAGGGAAGATTTTGTTTACCGATTACTTTAGACAACGGGTTGTAAATATTTGAATATTTATTACGCCGGTATTGAAATAAATATGAACAGAACGTCTTGATGCATGTGGGTGTTTCCGGCGAATGCCTCATCCATGTCGGTATTGTATCAGAATTACCTGCTAACACAGCGGTTTACCTCAACAATTTGGCAGGTAGGCTATTTGTTTGACAAGAAACAAACAATAAATATCTTAAGTGGCATCCACACCCAGAAACACGCCATCTTAAGACGATTCTGTTGTTTTCCGGCCCCAACTACGCCAAATACATCACTCATGTAATGCTATAGCAAATTTTAATTCCAGTAAGGCTCGGCCGAAATACTTCATTATCATAAAAAAACAACAAATAACGTGGCTCCATTTCTAAAAGTATAAATATCCTAATTCCCTGAACGTTTTCTATTAATTTAATTTGTTTAATTACAGTAAACATCTTGATCTTAAGATGAACTTGTCACCTTAAATCATATCATATACACAGTAGTTTTTGTTTTCTTTTTACTCGCCTTTCGACATATGTTATCAATACTGTTTTCGTATAAACATGGTTCCTATGGCGAAGCGTACACACGATGGACAGTGGGATATTTGATTAGATTAGCCATGTTCACAGCGGACTAAGAACTTTTAAAGGCGGAGGGACAAGCCCCTCTGATCCACGGCTGTTTCTCTTGCTTCCTCATCAACTTACCATTTTGTCCAGCCGAAGTTCTTGAACAAATATTCTTCAAATGCAATCATCATTCGCGGATGTATTTTTGATTTTATTGAAACGCAATTTAATGCAAATGTATCAGATAAAGAATGAAATGTTTTTGACGTGCATGTTTAAAAGAATTTATCATTTCAGTAGCTTTCTAAAGCTGTAGGATTTGTCCGTTTATACCTCAGATTGGATTTACCGTAATTGGACTCCCTGTTGGATGTCGGACTAAATTAGTGTTATAATTTAAGCCGGAACAGTTCCTCTTAAACATTCGCTGTTATAGATATGTTCAGCCGGTACCTTTAAAAGACTATCTATATACTATATACTTGTTAGTCAGAGGAACATCTTGGACATTAATTTATAACCATTTTAATCTTTGCGGCATAAACTGAAGACCGGAAACGTAGGAGCAGCTCCGACTCTAATTCTGTAAACTGTTGAGTGTATTTCAGTCTTTGGTTAATTTGATTGGCTAAATTGTAAGATATAAATTATCATTAGCATACAAAATAGCACAATTTGTATCGTAATTTATATATTTAAAAAAAAAAAGTAATGTACTAAATGTACGCACCAAGTCTGTCTGTTTTTTTGTAATGTTACGTCATACGGTCCGCAGTGACGTCATAAAAGACGTTTGAAATAATGTAGCGAACAGCTGTCATATTTCAATTTCCCATTGACCGTTGTCAAATGGCCCACGGTTATCATTTACTGATTTCCGTAATTACAGTACATATCAGTGTGCACGTGTTCCTAACAAGGCGAAGATGGATGGTCAAGCCACGCGCCTTGCGGGGTCAATAATGGTCATCTGTTCATTATACAAACGACCATTAAGAGTGGCCGAAGTATCGAGATCGACTATGAAATGTGGAGAATCTTGCTCCTTGACTGTCTCTCTCTCATCTTAGATATGCAAGTCGTTACCAATTGCAGTCATGCACTTAAAGCCGTGATGTTTTACCCAACTGACCATTGGTCAGTTACTCCGGCCATTCACTTTTGCCCTAAGTACGAGGTCGCAGAGTCAATTACTGAAATGTCTGCCACACATGCGCTTTTAAGTGCACGTGCTTTACGTGGACGGCGCGATGATGTATTCGACCCTTCTGTTGACGGGTGCATGTAACCATCTCGCTGATGAGAACGGTTTTAAAATGATTGGGAGACCTCCCCCATTCCAGACGCACTAAGGACATTGAGTATCCCCACTCTTGTACCCAATCACACGACCATCAATCAGTACGATGTAGTCAGCTTGGCCGGAGAATCCACAAACTAGGGTCATGACCAGGCGCGGTTGTTTCTTTAATACAGAAACAAAAGGGTAGCATGCATATATGCACCTTTTGTCCAAAATGACCAGTTTTGACCACACAATGAAAAGCTTTTACTACAATAGACTTATTGCAGGCGGAGGCTATGACGTACAACTGGCGTAGAAAACAGTAAAGTGACGCTGCCAACTATCGCCAAAGCATAATCATGTACATTCAATACAGAGTGCATTTACTCTGTGCTGCTTAAAATCACAGGGATTGGGAAGGTCTAGTCTAAGTATGGGTCATTTACAACTATTTTTTTTTTTTAATTTCTAATGGACCAATTTCTCTTTCTCCATATATGTAGTTTTTTCAAATTTCTATCGGCCATTAAGAGTTTGATATGTCCCCGGCCCATGGTCCATGCATGATGACTAGGACTAGGCCCTAGGGATAGCGAAACCATCCTGACTTAAACTAAAGATAGCTTCCACACAAATGTCCCTTTTTCCTGATGAACATATATTCTAGATTTAAGTGTATGACAATTGATTAATCATACCTCAGATTTTATCAACTTATCTGTTTGATTTAAACATATTTTATTGTCAAAACACAAATGGGTTAGACACAAGCATAAAGCTTATAATCCGTCTTTTCCGGTACAACATAAATGATGAAATGAATATACATGACCGAAAATAATAAAGACAATTTATTGATATGTTGTTTATTTATCTTTCAACAATCGAATATATAGAAATACGTGTTGCATATATATATATATGGGGCAAAGAAGTAATTCAAACAGTGTGGACAATGAGGCTTGTTAAATTTTCGAGGCAATCCGCCCCTTTATCAAAACACAAAAAATACAAATACAATCGCATAATATATATAAGAAGTACTGGAAATACAATAAAATACAATGAGAATAATGTTTCTCAATAAGAATTATGGATCCAGTGTTATCTGGATTATACTGTTTATATTACTTCTTTGACCCATATATATATATATATATATATAATGCAATGCTCTCTTGTTCATACGTGAAATGCATGAAAATCATACATTTTATATTTTACTTCCGGTGTCCCTGACACATCCGTTTGGCTGCATGTGACCCTATTGCAGCTTCGTCACAGTTAAAGAGGAAGATTTGTATATCATCATTTTACTTCTTGGTGGGTAAAATTTGAAGAGGAAGCTCAACTTCTTTGTCAAAGGGAATTCTTACTTTTATAAGTGAAAGTAACACCATTCCATACTGCGCGAATATCGATATGGACATGCATGCACGTGTTTGGAATAATACTTCAAACGCGTGCACTATCGAAGCAAGGCAGTCGATGCAGATCGCATATCATTATGAAAAGCTAGGTTGTATATCTTATCATAAATGTTATTTCATCTCTGGAGATCCCCGAAGGAAGTTTCGGAATATCAAAACTGTTATTCAAGATATCTTTATTTTTTGATGGGGGTGGGGGATGTTAACAACATAAAGGACAGCGATTCTCTCTGGGGAATGCCAAGGTTGATGTTTAAGGGAGAACCGGATACTCAATGGTGCGCTTCTCCGCTGAAAATAGAATGCACATTTCTTGTTTAAGTGCACACACTTGAAAATCTTAGAACTTGATATTCTGTCTTCAACTACGTTTTCTACCAGTAGATTTCTTCTCTGTGTAGCAAGCGGAACTTTCTCAATTTAGTTTTTTTTTTGTCTCAAGTGGTGAAAATGATAAATGAATGAATATAAATAAGAATTAAATAAAGAAAAATAAATCAGAAAATAAAATTTAAAAAAACGAATTATATTAGGATATATTAAAATGAACCTCGGGGAAAATATTTTTTAAAAATGTGGAATTTTGGTAATTGCGAAAATATAAATGACTATCAAAGTATGAGATTAAATCAAATATATTAGTATGAGTTAAGACCTCAGGCGCAAATTGAGGTTTGAATATGATTTAAACATATCTTTTTGTATCTTATTATATACAAGGGAATTGGGCACAAATTATCCAATTATATTAAGCCCTTTCCCTATATAGTTTTACTGATTTGAATTTAGTATGATAATACTGCAGATCACTTTAAAGGGCGAGTTTTGTACTATAGTTAGTATAGTGTCGGTCCAAACCAGACACAAAATTTGGAAATGACTTGAAAACAATATCGCCATAGAACCAACTTGTGGCAGACGGCGAGTATTATGTAGTAACAATGGGGATGAGACAATGCGCCAGGTATGCAGTAAGTTAAGTGCTATACTACAATATACACCTGTACATTCTGTAATCTCGTGCAACACCTACCAGAAACATCACATGACGTGTGTTCCTACACGGGATCAGACATCGTATTATATATCAGACCGGCCCTCTCTGATCTCAGTCCGACAAATTCTGCTAGCAGGTGAGGGCAGGTGAGGGCAGGTACTTAGTTGATGGGCCAATTACATTTCGTCCCTCCTCACGCGCTTCTAAAAGTCCTTTTTGTAAAGTGCCCATACATACAAGACCTATTACACGGAAGATGGACCGAGCTTTAAGC
Source organism: Pecten maximus (assembly GCF_902652985.1). Classification (NCBI taxonomy): domain Eukaryota; kingdom Metazoa; phylum Mollusca; class Bivalvia; order Pectinida; family Pectinidae; genus Pecten; species Pecten maximus. The sequence continues at coordinate 4,404,866 of NC_047019.1, read as the reverse complement.
AATTGCTAAGTCCCCTGCCTATCTCATGTGCTCTGATGGGCCCCGTACTAAACCACGATGCTTTAATTAACATACATGTGTTTTGACATGAATCGCTACTTGAATATCTCGTATACTTAGGCATGAAGCAAGCTCCTCCCATTAACAGGGACATCGGTTTCCTTGTTTTCATGATGAATGCCACGAGATGAAGGGGTTTAAAACTGAAACATCACCAAATGTAACGCTGGAACAGCTAGGGGTAGAATGTATGTTGAAAGGTTGATAGAAGAATTTATGTAAAAACCGGTAATTACGAAGATTCAGCTTAAGGATTTCTTCAACATTTTACTTCTATTAAAGCATGCTTTGATATCGGAGCAACTTTATAAAGGAAACAGAATTACCCATTGTTAAAACCAGGATGATAATTTATGACCTTGAGTGTAATGTTGTTTATTGACCAATAATTCGTTTAACAACAACAAAATCCACTTCAAGTGCATATATATTATACATATGTGTTTTGTATCTGGCTCATGTTTTTTTTTTTTTTTGAAAATCAGGAGAAAATTGAATTACCATGCATCCCGAAATACAATTTTGGAATAATGTATTTTAAAGCATTCTAAAAATTGGAAGAGTTTCAAAAAATATACATACGATTAACATATCAAACTTAAAACCCTGGAGATATGACCGGGCTTGTAAGTCTCCGTAGTTCCCGCTGTTTTTCCGCACTCGAGTTTAATCCGCGGTGTCTGAAATAGCGGTATAGTGAAGATGTTCACTGAGAATAATAACTACTGACGGCAAAGATTACTCGTGAATTACGAGGAAAGAACGCAAGGTGTCCATGTAAATCCAGGATAAATTGAGTTCTGTACATAAGAAATCTTAAGATGCTTTATTTGTTGCCTAAATTGTTTATCTAAGTACATTTCTATCTATATAAAAAATAGTTATAAGTTGAAATGCGTATATTGTCAGGTCTTTTAACGGCGGAAAAACCATTTTCACCTAGAAAACTAATAAGAATTTCTGGCTATTTACCAGAAAATAATGATGCGTTATTGTGTTAACTTTGATTCGGAATCTGTCTGCTTTTCAAACAATTATTAGCTTTTTTAAAGTAAGAATCTACTCTACCTGACTTGAATTGCAAGGATGAAAATAATCATGCGTTATTTTGTTAGCTTTAAGTTGGAACATGACTGATTAAAAGTCATCTCTAGAATTTGGAGGAAGACTCCCGATTTTACACCTTTTATCTAGAATCAATAGCGAAACTTTTATTTTATAGTTCTTCATTTTTAAAAGTACAATTAACCCAGAAGAAAGAGAATCTTAAATCCGAATATTAAATGGTTCCTTTGTTAAAGGGGATTCTGTTTATTTTTATTTTTTATTTAATATTTGAACACTCCTGATACTCCAAGACATCATAAGCTACGGGATAGACACTTCGTTGTGATTACTGAGGATAGGGGTCCATTTTAAAACCAATCATAGGAGAAAAGTTGCTTTACCAATAGTCGATCAAGACTAACATATTTGTACTAGTACGTCAAAATGGACGAGAGGAAATTAAACCTAAAAAATGTATTTTCGCAAATAAGATTCTTTTGACCTTAAGTCAAAGGCCTTCATTTTCTGGCAAATCATTCGAGCAACTCTCACAAATGTCACATTGACAACGGTATTTAAACACTATCTTGACCATGCCTTGCCAAAATCGCATAATTATTTTCCGGATGATTTGGGGTAGCGGTTTAATGTTTACGGGGGTTGTAAACCTGTAGAGTGAAATGGTAAAGGAACTCGACATTGATAGCAAACTATGATATAGGAGTGAGTGTACGGACGGCAAGAACAGCGTGAATTTTATACAAAAATGTTTATACTGTTAGTAAAACTTCTACCGAAATTTATGCAAGTACTTCAAAGACATTGATTGCGCTCTACAAAGCATCTCCTCGTTACATAGGCATGGTTTAGCTGAGTTGGCAGTATTTTGGATTGAAATTCAGGTTGTATTTAGTCTACGAGTTTTCTACGTTGATGAGTTTACATTTTGCTGTTTAACGCTAAGCTTGTGGACCGAACATTTCCTATACTCCCATATATTACACAAGAACTGCTAGGCCTCGGTCTATACACAGTGAAACGCAACAGCATCCTACAGGTTGTTGGGGAGTCTCCGTCTGGTCTTTCTATCTCACGCGCGTCGCTCGCGCGTACAAACAGACGTGCATTACTCGTCTGCATAATCTATGAACAGAGGCAACCACTATGAACGCTATGTACAACGTCTGGGGGAGTTTTTCAACAAACCGAAAGCAAAATGGCTTTTAGTTTACATTAGAAATACCAGGGATCGAAAGGTACCATGCATATAGTGAGTTCACCTTCGCATGTGCATTTCGGCGATCTTTGCATTACGTTTTCAGTTCGATATATTTGTTTCGTTCTTGTTTTATTCTCTTTTGTTGAAATTTAATTTTGAAAGTGATGGTTTGCAGCATATGTGAGTCACTGGGTTTTCAAAGAGCCGCATTCTAGGGGCAAACCTTTGACCGACGTAAAACAGTTCTACCTCTTCGAAACGGAGTTTCTTTCCATTTTGATAATTGTTAAGACACATACCAGAAGATTTCTTGCTGAATTCACTGGTTCTAAAATAAGAGAAATCCAAATTCCTTATATCTTAAATGTAAGTCTCGAAATGGGTGAAAAATTCCCAAAGCCTCTGGAATATTCAAACTGCCTGATAGTCTATTGATTATAAACGGCGGTAAAATTTAATGAGTTCCTTACTAATTAATATAATTTAATGAGTTACCAAACCCTTGTTAGGCCCCCGCCCACGCCAAAGTACATCCCTGCTCCCATACTCGTGTGGCCAACCTGAAAATGTCAGACGAAATATCATCCTGAAAAGTACATTAAAACCCATACAACATTCCTTAGAAAAAATTGCGCTTATGTATAAGCTGTATATATATTTTCTATGTGATTGTTATCCCTCTGCATTGCGTAACCTGTGGCCACAGGAATAGATACACGGCCTATTTTCTGGCACTATTTTTATCGTAAATTCTTATATAATGGCGGAGAGATGTTTCTTATGTTCAGTTAACATTCCCAGGCGGTAGCGTACCACCATGCGATCTTCCAGCGCTCAGAGCACACATACACACACTCGTTATAAATGCATTTTGAAAATTGGCTCGAGATTAGTTTTAATGCTTATCCAAAGCCGGGTTTGTTCTTTAAATTGTAAATGTAAAAGTTCGTCATCATTAGCGATGTGGATCTAGCAACGAACTCTGATAACTAAGCGTATATAGGTATGTAATGTTGAATTTTCCCCGAGAAAAGGGTTTCAAGATTAACTTAAAAACATGCGGAATTTAAAATATAGGGTTGTCCAAATTGTTTTTGCGTATCTTTCATCGAGCTTAAACTAAAACTTTGAGATACAATTTAAAAAGATACTGTTTTTTTTGTGTGTGTGTGTTTTTTTAAACAATATAGCAACCCTATCTTTTTATACTAAAAGTGCATCCTATCGATTAACATAAACACCAATCAAATTCTCGAGAAACTCTTGTCAAACATTTAAAATTCTAACATCCATTTCTCACATTTTTACCAATTATGCACTGAGCCTAAGAATTTCGCGAATACAGTGTTGCGCATGTGTCAAACAAGTTTTTTCTAGAAATTTTACAATGTGTAAATATTTCTCTTCTTCGTTTAATACTCTAAAATATGCCGCTTTCCATTTCAAGCGTCTGGGATTACCGCCAAGCGCTGAGATGAACCAGCACGCCACAATTCAGAGCAGGCGCTATAATTGGTTAAATTTCCTTCTGACACGTAATGCCCGTGCTGTATTTTCCTCTTCATTAATATATATTCGGTGTCAATTTATGTGGCTCTTTACTGTTCAGAAGTTCACCAAGCCGTCTGTATTACATTGTTAAAATGCTCGATTCCATTTTCCCATAAAGCCTATCTTCTATCATTACGATATCTCGACGTCTTTGATAGTGTTCTAGATGAACCCTCCACATCACCTCTCTCCATCAGAACTCTCTTGTGAGGCGTAATAACTGTTTGAGGTGAATCTACAGAAGCTCACGTCAATTTTAAGCCGTTATTAACGGTGAAAAGGCCCAATGGAATACTATTATAGCTGATTAAGCATTTTTAGGTCGTCTGGTGGTAGGAACAAGGTGTTGTAGGTCACACGTACCTGTGCTTCTAAAGCTTCCGTGTCTACCGTCTACAACCAGTCAATGATACTCTACCTTGCACGCTTTCTGTAAAACTGGCACGTTGTACCTAGATTCGAATACTTTTCTTCATATCATATCAGGAAATACACACAGCAATTTGCTTAAGATGTAATGAAATTTTTGTTTTTCATGTTTGTACGTGACCTTGATTTTTTTCCTCTTGAGTTGACGATGTGGTATACCTGTATTTTATAGTTTTGGACGCTGTGCTAAATTTTTGATTGGTTTTGTTGAATATGGTTAGGCTGTGGTATATTTTGTGACACTGTGGTATACTTTGTGACAATGTGGTATATTTTGTGACAATGTAGTATATTTTTGTGACACTGTAGTATATTTTTGTGACACTGTAGAATATTTTGTGACAATTTGGTATATTTTTGTGACACTGGTATTTTTTGTGACACTCTGGTATATTTTGTGACACTTGTATATTTTGTGACAATTTGGTATATTTTGTGATAATGTGGTATACTTTTGTGACACTGGTATATTTTGTGACTCTAGTATTTTTTTTTGGGCACTGGTATATTTTTAACACTGGTAAATTTTGTGTACAATTTGGTAAATTTTGTGACAATGTGATATTTTTTGTGACACTGGTATATTTTTAACACTGGTAAATTTTGTGACAATGTGATATATTTTGTGACAATATGATATATTTTGTGACACTAGTATATTTTGTGACACTGTGGTATTTCTCCCCTGTGCGCTAGTGCCAGGGCATTTGTAGTATGTGTTGACAATGTGGAATACTTTGTCCGTGAGAGTTATGGTATATTTTGGCACACATTGATATACTTTGTCCCTGTGTGTTGACGCTATGGTATATTTTGTCCCTGTGTGTTGACACTGGTATATTTCGTCCCTGTGTGTTGACACTGGTATATTTTGTCCCTGTGTGTTGACGCTATGGTATATTTTGTCCTTGTGTGTTGACACTGGTATATTTTGTCCCTGTGTGTTGACACTGGTATATTTTGTCCCTGTGTGTTGACACTGGTATATTTTGTCCCTGTGTGTTGACACTGGTATATTTTGTCCCTGTGTGTTGACACTGGTATATTTTGTCCCAGTGTGTTGACGCTGGTATATTTTGTCCCTGTGTGCTGACACTGGTATATTTTGTCCCTGTGTGTTGACACGGTATATTTTGTCCCTGTGTGCTGACACTGGTATATTTTGTCCCTGTGTGTTGACACTGGTTTATTTTGTCACTGTGTGTTGACGCTGGTATATTTTGCCCTTGTGTGTTGACACTGGTATATTTTGTCACTGTGTTGACACTGGTATATTTTGTCCCTGTGTGTTGACACTGGTATATTTTGTCACTGTGTGTTGACACTGGTATATTTGTCACTGTGTGTTGACACTGGTATATTTTGTCTGTGTGTTGACACTGGTGTATTTTGTCACTGTGTGTTGATACTGGTATATTTTGTTTATATGTGTTGACACTGGTATATTTTGTCTATGTGTGTTGACACTGGTGTATTTTGTCTGTGTGTTGACACTGGTGTATTTTGTCACTGTGTGTTGACACTGGTATATTTTGTTTATATATGTTGACACTGGTATATTTTGTCCCTGTGTGTTGACACTGGTATATTTTGTCCCAGTGTGTTGACGCTGGTATATTTTGTCCCTGTGTGCTGACACTGGTATATTTTGTCCCTGTGTGTTGACACGGTATATTTTGTCCCTGTGTGCTGACACTGGTATATTTTGTCCCTGTGTGTTGACACTGGTTTATTTTGTCACTGTGTGTTGACGCTGGTATATTTTGTCCCTGTGTGTTGACACTGGTATATTTTGTCCCTGTGTGTTGACACTGGTATATTTTGTCCCAGTGTGTTGACGCTGGTATATTTTGTCCCTGTGTGCTGACACTGGTATATTTTGTCCCTGTGTGTTGACACGGTATATTTTGTCCCTGTGTGCTGACACTGGTATATTTTGTCCCTGTGTGTTGACACTGGTTTATTTTGTCACTGTGTGTTGACGCTGGTATATTTTGCCCTTGTGTGTTGACACTGGTATATTTTGTCACTGTGTTGACACTGGTATATTTTGTCCCTGTGTGTTGACACTGGTATATTTTGTCCCTGGGTATATTTTGTCACTGTGTGTTGACACTGGTATATTTTGTCACTGTGTGTTGACACTGGTATATTTTGTCTGTGTGTTGACACTGGTGTATTTTGTCACTGTGTGTTGATACTGGTATATTTTGTTTATATGTGTTGACACTGGTATATTTTGTCTATGTGTGTTGACACTGGTGTATTTTGTCTGTGTGTTGACACTGGTGTATTTTGTCACTGTGTGTTGACACTGGTATATTTTGTCCCTGTGTGTTGACACTGGTATATTTTGTCCCTGTGCGTTGACACTGGTATATTTTGTCCCTGTGTGTTGACACTGGTTATATTTTGTCCCTGTGTGTTGACACTGGTGTATTTTGTCTGTGTGTTGACACTGGTGTATTTTGTCACTGTGTGTTGACACTGGTATATTTTGTTTATATATGTTGACACTGGTATATTTTGTCTATTTGTGTTGACACTTGTATATTTTGTCTATTTGTGTTGACACTGGTATATTTTGTCCCTGTGTGTTGACACTGGTATATTTTGTCCCTGTGTGTTGACACTGGTATATTTTGTCACTGTGTGTTGACACTGGTGTATTTTGTCTATGTGTGATGACCCTGCTATATTTTACTCCTTGCGGTTGAAGCTACGTCATATTTTGTCATTGTGTGTTGACACTGGTATATTTTGTCCTGTGTGTTGACACTGGTATATTCTGTCTATGTGTGTTGACACTGGTATATTTTGTCCATGTGTGTTGACACTGGTGTATTTTGTCTATATGTGATGACCCTGCTATATTTATTCCTTGCGGTTGAAGCTACATTGTACGTCATATTTTGTCATTGTGGCTTGACGCTGTGATATACCCTGTTCTTACAAGTTTGGTCGAACCTTAATGTCGACTCGATCGTGCCACAGTTGTGTCTGGGAAAATATTCTCTCGGGTCATGGTGCCTCTCTATCGATCGGAAGGTTTATAAATGAACTACCGACTGAGCTTCAGCATGACTGCTACATGTCCCTGTCTGGGCTGGATTTGTTGTTATTTACAGTGCTTTTTACCTAATGATACCGAACGGTTCAACGAAAGCATGCATAATTAATTTCCATAACCATAAAACTCCATATATATTCCTCGGTTAAAATGGACAAAGCGATGCCGTTCGTTTCATTGGCGAAGTAGCGTGTTGGGACTCCGTTATGCTTGTTTAAATTGAAACTTAATAGGATTGATGGTGTCTCTACCCCCTGATGAATAATGAATTTGTTTGAAATAAATCTCAATAAAGGTATGTGACATGCAAGGCATTTATTAACTGTTGTGGAACGTGTTGTAATAAAAATTCAAAATGAAAGTAGGGCTATGTGACCTTGCTCGTGAATTGCTTAAAAGTACACACGTTGATGGAAGATAAATGACCCCCTCTATAGACAGTAGAATCAGGGTCTATCCCTCAGTAGGGATATTATTTCCGAGTTATACACACCAACGAATGCCAAATCATGTTAATAATGACAGTTCCAAGGGATCTCGCTAACGGCTAAGACGACTTATCCCGCAGGCATCCATATTTTCAAAATGTCAAGGTCATCGTGATGTTGAGAAGAATAGCAATGTGATTGAATGTCAATTGCTACTGTGCAATCTACCGACAGTGTTACGTAGTCGCCAGCCAATCACTGTCGATTAAAGTGAGAGTAACAAACTGGCTTACACAATCGAATTCGTCTTCTGCTGGTGGCGTCTGTGTGGCTCTTCTTCTCACGTGCTCGACATCGCCAGACGATAATAGCATGCTTATTTTACATATATGGAAGTTGGTGACCTGATGCTGTTTTCTAGACGGCTGGCCAGGCGACTAAAACTATAATGTAAACTATGGTCAAACAATGCTATATTCTTTGTATGCAAGCTTTTCAACGCAAGTGGTGGCTGAGTGGTTAAGGTGTCCCGACACTTTATCACTAGCCCTTCACCTCTGGGTTACGAGTTCGAAACCTACGGTGGGACAGTTGCCAGGTACTGACCGTAGGCCGGTGGTTTTTCTCCGGGTACTCCGGCAGTCCTCCACCTCTAAACCTGGCACATCCTTAAATGGATCCCTGGCTGTTAATAGGACGATAAACAAAATAAACCAAACCAAACCAAATCAAAGCAACTGAATAAGTTTCTTCTAGATTCATAACGTCATCAAGTTACGCAACTATGACAATTAAGCAAGTATAGAATTATTCTATCTATTTTTAGGTCGCCGTTTGCATGTTAGGCGAGCTTTTTAAACTTATAATCTAAATTTATTTATGATAAGTTATTCTGCAATGGTGATGTTATCAAACATGCATTTATTTTACTCGAGGAAACTGTTTGCGTCTCTGTATGGAATAATTGAATAGAGCTTTTAAAATAAGTGAATAGATTCATTATCAGCAAGTGTAAAATGCTATGTTTTTTTTGTCAGGTAGTTGTTTGTATGGTTGAAGGATTTTGAAGGTAACAAAATAAATTTATTAATAAGGTATTTCTTCCAGATCCATGATGTAATCGGGCTCGCATTTAACTTGAGCACGTGTTGAATGAGATTATGGCATTTGTGAGGTCGCTGTTTGTATGGCTGTAGGTTTAACCTGGCAGGAGCGACTGTAGAACTAAACACAGACCGGCCTTCAGTAATACACCCTACTCTGTCATTTATTTTGATTAGTCGCTTCGAGAAGAACCTAATTGACTGAACTCTTCCCATCATAACATTTTACTCCGGTCTGACGTCACAATGTCTCCCGGAACCTAACCTAACAGTCATGTGTGCAACAGCGAGTTCGCTGGCCCCCGTCGACCTGACGTAGTATATACTAATACTATGGTGTAAACAGTGGATTTTTCTATTGTTTTTCGGCATAGCCGTATAATTTTCTTTTTGCCCCGGATATGACGCGACAGGTGGCGTTACTGGTCAAGATGAAGTATGTGATTGGTCAATGTAGAGGTAAATGCAAAATGCAGATATGCAGTTAAAAACGAAACAGGTTAAGATTGAATGCAGAATGAATCTTTTCAAATGACACATTAATAAAATTATACTCCCGATTCAAATGCAGTCGTATTATCACCAAAAATGATTTAAACTTATATAATTTTGTTACCCGTGTTGAAACGCATTAGATCGTTAATTAATTCAGAGACTTATTTATACTAGAGTATATAGATCTCTGATTTATTTCACCAGCAGTTTTACATTATAACCACCAGCATTAAAACTATGCCGTTTACCTTTTTTTAAAGATATTTCTTGTATACAACACAATATGCAACTTGACGATGTTATACTGTACAATATCTCATTTTTTGGGGGCTCTATTTTCGATAAAATTTAGGAACATCGGTCAATTACCTCGTGTCAAATATTCTGGACTATTGCAGACACCCATGATATATTTGTATAATATCTAAAGCCTACTCATTTTAACTAAGATATCTCAATGAATTCATTTTTTCCCGTTGATTTCTTCCTTATAGCTCTCTTGTATAAGTTGCTTGCATTATTTTCATGATGATTCCCCATTGTGGTAAAGAAAATTAATCATGTTGGTTGTCAATGAATGTTTCTTAAGTAAAACTAGCCATAATCATATCTTTAAAAAATCATTTAATATTTAACCAAATATGATTTAATTAAATTTCAATAGAATATTGTCGGGGGGGGGGGGGGGGGGGGGGGGCAATTTATGTCACGGAAGAGTTTTCATTTTTATGTAAATTGTGCGTTTGTTTTATCAAATGCAAATATATATACACAATGTATGCGTACGATTCTGATACCAGTAAAATAAAAACGAAATCTATATACAAAATGTATATTAATGGTTTGGCTTTGATGAATTTTCATGAAAATAAGAAAATGGTTGACTTAAAGATATTTTGTCATCACATCATCTACTTGACACATCAGCGAATGTTCCCTGATTATTATTTGAAACGTCAATTTCATTAATACAAATCTGAACTGCAACATCCCTAGGATTAAATATAGCCAACTTATTCATCTTGCCGTGTGTATTGAGTAGGGTAGTATATGATAAACTTTAAAAACCAAAATACTGTAAATGTACACATTTTAGAGGTTATCTTATTTTCGCGTAGACAGCTCTCCGTTGAAAGATATAACTGTAATTGTTTATGTTGTTTTCTATGACAACTATTAATAGTGCGATTTCTCCTCGTTCCGCTACTCTGTTAAATATGGTTTTGCGCTTAAATTTGAGTGTGCCAAAATTAATTTACTTACAGTATATCATGTGATCGGTATATGAAATAGACACATTAAATAGACAAGAGCATAAATTCGTCTCGATAATGCAATGTTTATTTTAATAATCATATGGGATTTATATCTAATAATTTAACAAAATATTAAATTAAGGGTGTTTCTATGAACCTCTCCATATTATACACCCACTCTTTTGAAAGTTTCAGACAATTTCGCTGCTAACTTATTTAAATAATCATATGGGTGTTATTACTTGTAATTAAACAAAATATTAAATCAGGAGTGTTTGTATGAACCTCACTAGATTATACTGCCAATCTTTTGAAAGTTTCAGACAGTTTCTCTGCGAACCAAACAGGTTTTAACGAAGACCGTCTAAGCCATGTGTTACCTTGAATACAATCCAGCTCTTAGCAGGCTAGCAATAGACACCCGGATATATTTCAATGTTTTAACCGAGATAAACAGGTTTATATTTAATTTCATTACCGGCAAGATATAATATTGCAATGCTTGATAATAATCAAGATTTCGATAGGAAAAAGAGCAAAAACAAACAGCGTCTTGTTGTTTTTAATACAATTAGCATTGACTTAACGGTAGATGGCGCTCAGCAGACGATCCCATTACGTCATTGTTTACGTGATCGGTCCCAAACGTAAACATAAATGTGTTTGCTCAGACAAAGATAACAACAGCATCTAAAATGGTTCAATATTGGTGTAATTGTTTACTTGACTGGTTTACGAAGGTTGCAATAGAGGTTTCTTGATATCAGAGGAAAGGTCGTCACATTAGAGGATAAAGTAGATGATATCGGCGACAGACACTGTTGTATGAAAGCAAGACTTCAACATCAGCCTATTCCTCCCTGGATCACAGAAGCCAATGTGTTGATAGCAAATTACCTTAGACAGTACAAATGATGTTTCAAACAGCATCAATTTTTTTTGTTGTTGTTGTTGTTGTTGTTGTTGTTGTTGTTGTTGTTGATGTTTTTTTTTTTTTTTATTTTTTTTTATTATTTTAGTGTGGTATTCTTAGTTTCCGTAGTTATCTTAATATATATTTAAAGATGTTGCCAATAGCTTGGCATCTTGGCGATCTTGATTGCTTCTGACGGATGGTATGGAATCTGAGTATTTGGGCATTTCTCATTCCAGTGTAGATTTGTTTACATCGTCTTAACTGAAATCAAAATCGACGAAAACAAATAATGCGTTGTATCAGTTTTTCATTTATTTGTTTAATTTCACTGATATAGTCTTACTTGAAATTTCATCACGGCATTAAAATGTGAAATGAATAAATTATGACATACTCTTGTTTAATTAACACAAGATTGTTTTACCCAAAATATCGTATCCATCAGGAGAAGAAGACCTGAAACAGTTCATAAAAAAAAATCCGTCAGGAAAGGTAAAGACACTGGAAAACCCGCATTCTTACTCCTACAAACCTACCTTTTTTTTGTAGAATGTTGAAAGTTTTCAAATTAAAGTGAATCTTTAAATATGCTTGGGCGTTCTCTCATAGTGTAATTCTTCAAACCCGTTTTTATTTCTCACACAAACGTACATGCCAACAACTTTTTAATTGTTTGATAAACTGCAACCTCTCCGGCGGTTCATCAGGAACAACGAGGCATGCAACCTCCTATCCTGTGCAGCTTCGTGCAATTAGTCTAGGAGGTGCATGTGTTGGCTTTCCAGCCTTCTATTGATGGGAAGACACTGTGCACGGTTAATACAGTGTGTATGTCAAATCTGTGTACATGTATCATTTCGTAGAAATCATTTAACTTGTTTAAGGACATCTGAAAGAGTCTTGTTCGATCAGTGATGGGAATATTTAACGACTCCGGCTTAATACTCCTTATTTGGACTGACTTCTAACTAATACATTTCTTTCTATCACCTTAATCATTGCCCAGTGTCCAGAAAAAAATAACATAATTTGGTTTATGAATATGCATTAATAACATCCAATGGAGCAGTGATTGACTGTTTCAGTGGTGACGTCACAGATTTGCGATTTCTTTATTGTAACGTAACGTAGCCTGATATATATGTGTTTTACGTTTTTGGTCACATAGTTTTTATCCAATGTCATAATACTCATTACATAATTTGCTTTATGAGCATAAATCCTGGGCATCCAACGCAGCTCCGATTGGTTGTTTCAATGGTTTACGACACGTGACATTATGTCATCACAATTGCACTATTCGTTATATAGCAATAGCAATAACAGTTAACGGCCTTTTATAAGCGTCAATGAAATTAATTTCAGCGCATGCGCTCCTTGATAATATACATATATTTCAAGTAACGTACCTCAATATTTCTTTCACAACTAATCTTATGAAATTGTCTTCATGCAAAAAAATTATCGTAGAGTTGTTTTCATTTAAATGATTTTTTTTTTAACTCGTCTCGTATTTCTCATTTTCATCTCCGAAGAAGCTCAATAAAACAACGTTTTCATGAATGCAAATAACTCATAAACATATTTATTTTATTTATATACAACCATACGAAATGTCGCTTTTATTCGATCAGTTTGCCGTGATCATATTTGAGATTAAGTATAAAGTAAAGTTGAACGGTGACGAATATTTCCCGACATGCAGTAATGTATTATTACAGTTTTGATATAATATACAACTCTCTTTTACTGTATGGTTGCCATTCGTTTAACTACATGTACTGTTCACCAAATCTTTGACGATCATGAATTTGCAACAGCAGGAGTTTTGCGATAAAATGTTAGCGCATCAACTATCGGTTGTGTGTGACTCGGTGCAGACCTATTTTCGCTCTTCCCTACTTAAAGAACACGACTGCATACCTTCCAGGCTATGTAGGATATAGTTGGTCTATAGTATGAACATTAACAGGTGTTTTTACTCTCTGTTCCTGCTTTAAAACAGAAGAAAAAAATCCCGTATAACGTCGTGGAGGGGCAACGATTACCAGTCAACTCTCATGCCTAATTGGAATGGTAAAGAGATACCTTTGATGGTGCACTTGTAAATTTTCTCTGTCCAATAAATTGGGTGTTTTTCTGTTTCGTTTGTATCTATTTTAAACATTTTAAACAAATGATGCGTAATAAACGCATCCATAAAACGTAAAAAAACGAAAGACATACGAGTGTGGGGTTTAAACAGTTGTATGTAGGTCCCCCCGGTGCTATAGACTCCCATGATTCCCAACGGAAGTGGAAGGTAAGCTGACACCTAGCGGCTCAGTGTATCTCGTGAAAATATTCTGAATTTGCTGATAATCACCAACTCGCCTCCTGATATCTCGTCCCATCTCACTTACGGCTGATAAACAAAATGTCAGAATGGAATTGTTCCAGAAATGTCATTATCCGTCATGCTGATGATTTTTTTTTTTTCGGTTTCTGATTTCAATCAACTTTAAGTTTTATCAGTTTTTATATATCTATCGTTTGACCGCCATAATTCAAATGATCACTTCTTCTTTGTATTTTCAATCTGGCTCTCCTTTTGAATTTTTTTTTAATTTTTTTTCAAATGATCGATATACTTAAACTAATGATACAATGATTCTTACAATTGATTGAACAATGACATATATTGCTATGTTATTGTTCAAATCATTTATATTTCGTTTGTACAGGTCTTACATGGAAAACAAACTAAAATGTTAATAATTAAAAACAGCAAAAACTACTTCACTTGAACTGTTAGGATAAGATTCTCGTCAAACTAACCATGAACGAATAATGGTTTGACGTCAAATTAAAAAAAAATATGGGAAATCCCGATTATTTCTGATTGACAATTGTCGCCTGAATTTACTGATAATAGAAATATATTGAATATTGATATTTATTTACAATAAACTACAAATATTTATGACGCAACTTAAGAAAATTAAATATTGAAGAATTAAGGCGACCACTTTGATATACATTCGTAAAGGATATGTGCACTTCAGCGACGGATGTCCATTATTCTGCCATTTTTCACCTGAAGTTTTACTGGATAATTGCCAGAACAAAGAGAAGATTAGTAATTTCAGGCCAAATCTCTCAAATGCATGTATTTCTTGGATATTGAATGTACATGTACGTAGTACGCATATGTGTCGACGGCGAGACAAATACTGTGCTGACCTGAAGATGCTGACAGGATAGGGCGACACAGTCCCCGTGTTGACCGAGAATCTAAATTGGTCTAGACGTCGAATCTCTAAAACGCATATTGTTGACACCACAAACTATGTAGACAAAATTGATGATTTGCCACTAAGGCGAGTATCCCTTTGTATCTATTGTAGGGATACAACTTCTACCCTTAAATAAAGATATTGCCCTATTGACGGAGATCCTATGAGAAAATGTTGACATTGCAGGTACAGGTTTACATCATTAAACATTGAACTACCTCCTCCTTCACCCACCCCACCTGCAGAGGGCTTTCTCTGTCTGTGACGTTCTCGTCTGGTATTTGCGCTACCACACTAAGCCGTCAACATTTACCATAATTGTCATATGTTCAGCAGACGACATGAATTCTTACGTCACAGCGTTTGTCGAGCGGAATGTAAATATCTCTGGCCATGCACGAGGTTGCTGGCAGGTTGCCCCCTCCGCCATGACGATGTAACAATTCCAAGCACGTGCTCGTAGGGGGTCTATAATGTTAAGCGGGTCATGTAATGCACACGAGAATAAAAGAACCCGAAAACTGATGTGACAAAGACGAAGTACTCCTTTGCACAGTGACGTCACTTCCGCTACCACCAAACGTACAGTAAGATAGATTTACTTTTGGATGGGAATGCGGAAGTACCTTTCCAGAATACATAAAAAAACCAGCACACGTGTATTTTTGCGTGCACATAAGCCGAGATGGTACCATGTAAATATGACTTCGAGAGGAGTAGTTTTTTTCCCTGGGAGGTATAATGCACTAAACACATGTGATATTGCCGAATACCATCGCGCGTCCAACATACCGGCACCCGTCATGTCTCACCTTTGATACGAAGATGCCAGACCTTGACCCCGCCTGCTATTTCTATGACGAATATGCCGCGAAGAGTGTTATGTATGGTTACATGGTTGTCAGTATTCTTGCGAACTGGACATTTATTGTTAAAATTATTGCAGCATGACGTTGGCAAGGGTTCTCGCAACTAATCCTACACGTTCTGTTTATAAAACGACTGCTTTGATCGGTCGTTGTTCAACGCACTGGGTATTAGGTCTGATCCTACCGGAATGTGTTAATGTCAGTTCGGGCGAGTAGTGAAGTTTCATCCCGTGTAAACTAAATATATCTAACATTATCATATATTCGTCTGTACGACTATAATAGTTGACACGTGTCCAACACTGTGTCCGTAAAGTAATTATCTAGGTCGAATACTGTAACTTCTTCTCTGTGTGTCGCAGCGTGGTATAATACATAACTCGGTAGATAGTGTTCTGTAACACTGCTGTCTAAGATGAGAAGGGATGCCACTTGCGGCGAAGACAATATTTCCCTCGCATATTGAATACGTTGAAAATAATATAGAATTATAAATTGAACTATATTAATTTTTCTGAGCAGAAGTTGTTGCTGTGGATATTTTTCTATCGCATTTAATATTATTTTATCCCTTGTTATACTAAACAGATGTTTTGGTTTTTTTTATGCCATTTTGTCTCTTTCCCCATTTTGCTCGTATTTTTAATTACATTGTTTGGCCCTTATGACCTTTATAGCGTTCATGGACACTCTAACTTACAAACTCACTGAACAGAGAATACCATGCAAATTCAGTCGTAATTCTATCATTCCAGACACGAGCAAAATATTAGCAAAATATGTATTTACATGGAAATCATTGCAAAATTCAAAAGAACAAGACCAGGTGCACATGTAGAGTTAGCGTCTTAAGCTTCGTCGACGACACGTGCTATACAGATCCAGGTCAAATCGGGCTAAGACACCTTCTTAGAATTTGACCTAATTGTGACAACAGGACAGCTATGCATATCAATCAGATATCCATCTGACATCATATCGCAAAAGAAAATAGAGTATTCCCATTGGGACCTTATAATGTCGAGCATAAAACTCATCAATGATCAAAATATCATGGTTATAACAGGTTCTGATATTAACCTGTACACTCCAATAGTATACGGACACTTTGAAGGAAACAGACATAAACTGTGACGAAGTTATCTCCCCTTCTTACGTCTCTAGATATGAAAAACAATTTGAATGCGAGGATTATAATAAAAGACATCAACCTCTTCAATATAATGTAAACCTTATTGAATTCAGAGGGATTGTCTGTAAACACGTCCGCTTCCAGTAAGAGCAAACACATGAGGCGTCTGTAAGATATCAAAAATGGAGGTTTTGTGGTGAGAGTTCCTTGCGGCGATGTCCTGGTGGTGATACGCGAAGAAAAACAAGGAGGAATCGGCGGAAACAAAACAATACCAGCATGCTTTAGGGTTAATGCATTGTCACTGAGGCATTGTTGGTTAATTACATGATACGTCTTCCGGTATTTAACGCACGCGTCTGTCATGGTGGTCCAGGCGCTTAATTCAGTCGCCTTTTATATGCATATGTTGTCATGATATGCATATCTGGCATTCCTTAGTTTGATAGGCATGTGATACTGGAAGGTGAACTGTGACATCACTTCTATGTTGCTGTTGAGGAGCAGGTCCTCCCTAATTTGGACAACAGAATTCTTGTTCAATATTGGAGTCACACATCTTCGTGTTCTGCACGCGCTGTCAGGCACATGTAGTTCATCGTCTTTCCTGTCGTTTTTTTTTTTTTTTTTTTTTTTTTTCCCTTCAGGTTTTTTTAATTTTTTTTTAAATATTGATTTCCCTACCTTGATATGTGACAGAGAAATCCCCTACCAGAGAGGTGGTATTCTTGGGCTGGAGAGTTCTCTGACATGTCCTCGAGGTAGGAGATAGTTATTTTCCCCCATTATGCTATTTTATTAATGCAGAGTCCAGTTGTTCAAACATACTGGAATAACGTGATTGAATTATCGGCGTGACGTCATTGTATTGTTGTCATGACGAAAAATCTATAGCGGGCATGACGCCAATGTGTTGCCATACCCTAAGGATGACACAGGGAATTTTAAACAGGAAAAACATCCGAATGATGAGAGAATGATTGACCATCGCATTGTAGTGCGATTTTACTGAAATTTCGTCTCACAGACACATCGGCATGATATCAGTTCCGGTCCATTATACTGACACAAAATATTAAGTAAAATTTTCCCGTGAATCTCTCGCGGGCATGCATGTCAAACAGAGTAAAATCGCTTTGGTATGCCACAATCTTGGGATAGAACCCAAAGCCTTCCTCAAAGTCGCGAGTACTCAACCCGACGCCAAAACTGATGCAGTGTCAATGAGAACAGTTGAAAGGAAAAGGACGTAAAATAATGCAAATGGGTAAATGTTCACAAGTTTGTCATCTGGTAGGAATTATGCCTTGGGTACAGCAGGTACAATTGTTATGACCTACCTGTAGGTATTGGAACAGATATGCAGTGTTTTTATCTGTGGTAGATGTGTGTTGCATCTTTGTGCAGATTTTTTATAACCGTACAAATTGTTTGAGTGCCCTGTAAGTGAAAGTTGTTCTGCATCGATGGAATGGTTGGGATGATTGGCCCCAGTGTATACATCATGTTATCTGATGTTTAGTCTTAACACAATATTTTTAACCGTTAAATAAATAAATAAATAAATAAATAATGGACCTAATTAGGCTTAGATTATTTTGACATTGACCAGATAGTACCAAAGCACACACAAATGGTACCTCTCGGCCATTTTGATTCGATTTTAATTTAAGCATATCTATTGCCCATAGTTGAGCAGAGGATAAGTTTTTTGTTTCAACTTTGAGCTATCTAAAAGTTACATCTAAATCCACGCAAATGCAATTCTGGATTTTTTTAAAAACCGTTTTTATTCCTATGTCAAATACGCCGTAAAAATGGAAAAAAATATTGTTTTGTTTTATTATCAACAGTTTTGCACGATCCTATAGATTTAGGTTCTCACGTGTGCGCGTGCACCTTCGCTGTATCGGTTGTCTCTGCCACTGTCTACGCCGATGATATCGTCCCTAGATGTCCCTACTTCATGTGCCGGTTTTCGCTCCCAGACGCTCCGTACTGTTTACAACCCGTCCATCAAATCAGAAAAAAACTAAATATAAACAGTGTTTTGTCTTTCGACAACCGTCTTGTAATCAACGTTACATAAATATTTGGCGTTTCCCCGCAATTGCTTGTAATAAAAAGTCGGAGCCTTTGACCACCGCTTACTACGACGGTATTTATAAAATAACCGAGGAGAATAAGACACCCCTGGAATGTATTATATATTTCTGACACGAATTCTATATCTTTGGCAGACAAGCATTTATATATCAACTATAAATATATTTATGTAAGATAGGGCGCGTTCGATGCCTGATATATAAAAACTAAAAGCTTCCGTAGTATCCGGTCATAGAGTGTGTAAATGATGGTATGGAAAGCCGGCGAAGGCGAGGACAAGACTTGGATACGATCGAGCACCTTTCAGACCTTCGAAAAGAACCTTCTTTAGTTGAACGATCTATTTGACATATTTGAGATGCGTTTAAACTTAGAAATAGACTTTAAAGACCGTATTAATAGTGCAGTGCTATAAATAATATGGTTATGTACGAAATCAAATCTAGACACAGGTGCCGTTGACATTCATAGTTTCTCAAGTTTTTTAACGTCCGTTAGCGCTGAGGCATATACATGTACCGATGTTTCCTGCCGATCACGATGTTTGTTCCTTGTAATTGGGTATTTGTTTAGAAATAGATTATCACTAAATCGGATAGATGGTTGCGTGGGTGTTTGCCGTCTAAATACTGTACTTTTGGGTGTTGATAACTTCCGGTTTTAACAACGTGTTAAATGTTTATTTACAAACATCGCGGTCACTGATACGCTTGTATCGGTGGACTCCTGTCATAATACAGACAACAACGCTTTGTATTTAAAACAGCGCGTTCCCGGATATTGTTCACATTAAAGCATTCCAGAATTATGCACTCAAAAAACGGTGTGTGCTTTAAGTGGTTGAAAAAACCCAGTCCTTTTACATATTCTGACCGACGCTTTTGTCAGTATCTATTTCATCTGCATTACCATCGTACACAAAGAAACTATTAACATGTTAGTTTGTCTCGAACTCTGATTTCCCGCGTGTAACTTTGTTTATAGGCGGACAATTAAAGGAATTTTCTGTAATCAAAAATACGAAAATAAACAAAACGCCATGAATGACCCGTATCTGTCAACGACTTGTAGGTGCCTGTAGATCGTCTTATTCTGTTGTTATTAGTTCAAATCTCCCACGAAGACCTGATTGGCGTTCCGTGCATATCTATCAGCATGTTAGATGTCGGTTAGCGCCATCCCTCACCTCGTGAGCACGTGAGGTCTCGACCCGCCAGGGGGATTATCAGATTAACGCCGTTAGCTATACATAAGATCATGTAGATCCACGGTAGATGTGCGAACGAGGTAATAGAAATGACGGGAAGTGCTCGGACACGTGGGAATGAGGAAGTACAGGTCGAAAGTAATAGGTAATTATACATGGTGAAGGTATTCAAAATATTACGGGAAATATACGTGAAAAAAATGAAATTAATACACGTAGCGTGCAATTTATGAGATACTTATTAGAAATTAGGGATTTTATTTTACTGTAATGCTTGCTTGATATATGCGTCTTCAGTAAATCGGTTTTATTTTTTTGAAAGAAGTCGACCATGGCCTACAGCTCCGCCAATCAGAATCCACTGTAAATCGTATCGTAGGGTGGTTGAGCTATTTTCAAGCAGAAGTCCTAATGTCTAATTTGAAACTTCTGTTTGTTACAAAAACATATTTGCACAACGTACAATGTTATCGAACTCTCGCGCTTAACCCAATAATTGCTGTGTGGTTTCAATTATCTTTCGGTTAAATGTTCTCAAAACAGATGCTTGTCACGTGGTTCAGGTCAAGGTATCGCGAATGCTTGAATTTATTTTTTTGAAACACTAATAACAATGTCTCTTTCGATCCTTCTTTGAGAATTTACTATCTTCTGATGCCGTAGCTCGATAGACAATTTGATTAAAACTTCTACTAATGATAGCAACCTACAGTACTATGTTTGGATATTGTTTCGAATGAAGTAGCACTGTCATGACCTTTGTGAAAGCAAGTATGAAAAACTTGAATTGTTGAGGAAAAGAATTGGCTTTTTTGTGATGGGATGCGAACCACATGGCACTGTGCCTGTGTCTGATTAAATATGGCCACCATTGTTTTTCCTCTAGTCGAACGTTCGGGTCAATTAAATGTTACTGAAGATGAACTAAGGATTGGATTGAAATCATATGCTGTTGATACAGCCCTCTCTAATGAGTCTGTCTACCTGTGGCAATTAATGTTGGCTAAACCAAAACCTGCCTTGCATCAGAACAGTACTGGCATGTCTCAAGCCTGTCTCGTATTCCATGGTAGACCCTCGTAAACTCTTGTACTGCCCATTGAAGTATTGAAAGACAGCACCTTACTTCTCTTTCTTGCCGAACTCAATCCTCTTTTTCTTGCCGAACTCTATGCATATTAAGGAGGAACGCATGGAAATTTTGATTCATTAATCCCTTTTTTGATTAACAAATTGATCAATATTGAGTCCTTTATTTGCAAAATAACTAACCTAGTAGATTCTTCTCTGTTGAAAAAATAATAATACCGACATAATAACGAAACCGTAATTCTAACCCCAAATCGATAAAAGAAGGACAAAAACGAACAGAAAATGTGATTTCATAGGTACCCTTGAAACAGTACATTGAGAATGAGACCACGAGTTCTGGAAGGGAAAGCCTCATCGACAACACCCGCCACGCAGTAAATGGTGTTATACTATAAAGTCGAGAGTGTTACATTAGATCGATTATTAATCTTGATCCAGCAAATCAGCAAAATTGAAAGCTGAATCATTTAAAGTAAAGAATGAAGGTAGTTAAGGTTAATCATAAAATTGTACATTGTAGACAATTTTAAGTTTGATTTATTTTGTAAGACAGTACAGATTGGATATTTAATTGTATAGAAGATTGTTAACGATAACAAGCTCCACATCATCACTTATACTTTATATTTCGTTATCCTTTATAGCACGTGGAAATAGAACAAGAATGTTGCAAGTTTCTGGATTGTACTTCCGGTTGGTAACTTAGGACAAAGCATTCTAACGCTGTAGATCAGATTGGTGTGGGGTATCAGAGGTTTCACAGGAGAAGCACTTGTCGGAGCTAGATAACGAGAAGTCTATCATTATATCACATCTTACGGAATCTGGCGTATTTCCTTCGCGCTCGTGTCGATATTTACATCCGGGCGGTGTTGAGTTCTCACAGTAATGGACCGGGGCGTGAGGTCGACAAGCTATTTCGTCCAGACTTGTATAAATTAGGACAACACATTTTGTCTGGTTCATTGGTGGTCCGTAGACGACTGCTCTCTTCTATTTACTTTCACATTTTTTAATATTTATGTTGACATGATTACGATTAATCATCAATCTATTCCTAAATTCGACATTTTCTGTCATATTTTTATATATGCATAATGTATGTTAATATTCAAAGGAATTTCATTGTGATTTTGATGTCTCGAATATATATATATATACACACACATGCGGGTATTTCTGGCTAGGCGATTGGGTGCCGTAGATCGTGAGTTCGAGGCCCGGTCAGGGCACGAGTCAAAAAGTTGTCTTCCTTCGTCATTTGTGTTGCTAAGTTATATATCTATTTATTAGCACAATGTATCATATACATTATGTGTTGGTGATCCGAAGATATAGATTTGAATTTCCTGTCTTAGTTGTACCGAGAGAAATAAATATATGCACACGCTAATGTATATTTATGTATGATTTCTGAGTTCAGAAAAAATTTAATAAATATATGTTGTGCTAAATAAAACGTGATTGTTTAGACCTACATCTTTTGATTCAGTCTATATATAAAATCATGAGACTGTTCTAATTCCACCTCTGATAATATCAAACAAACATTTTATAGTTGAGCCAGGATATTTTTCATCGCGAGACATAACACGTGTATACCCGTGGTCTGTGGGCATACCTATCGCTCCATCCCTATCGTGTAGCGTGTTCCCTTCACGCGCGGGGCGTTACACGGATGATACGATGTCTAAGACTTTGAGATAACATCAGGCGATGACCAAGAATCATCTCTTTTTACCCCGACCTCAATTAATATCAAAAGCAGTACCAATCTAGTTGTGTTTACATGGTATGCAACATGTGTCCAGAAGGGTTCTGTTTTAAAGACCAATTCCTTTCATATCATACGTTTATAGGCCCTTCATTAAGAATAAGAGGGGCATTATTGGGCTATAGGGCAGCTGTCTAATTTGATTGCTTCTTAATATAAAACACTAAGGCATATTTACTTCTAAATAGAACTCTACTTACGACAAGTGACTCTGTGTGATGATAGACAGCCATCTTGACACAGATTCTAAATAGAAAATTAATTCTTTTAAGAGAAGCGATTCTTCAACTCTGTCCAATGTTGAAATCGAATACCCTTCAAGTTTGAATTGATATGTTTGGGGTTCCCTTTCCAAACATACGGGATGTGTTTTGGTGATTTTCTCGGATCGCTTGTTTGTATTAGATATATTTATCAACATCACATGAATCTCTGTCCTTCGCGAGCAGCATTCCTTTCTTTAGCGTCATGACGTATGCATTCGCCTTTCGAGTGGATGTATAACTATTTCCCTTCGTAGTAAAACCTTGTAGTACATATATTATTTCCGATTAATACCTTGTTTTCCTGCATCTCTGTGTTAACAAGCCATTGAGTCGCATCCTTCATTGTTTGTTTACGTTTTTTCGTCTCAGATTGAGGATCAATCGAAATTGTCTCTTTATAGTATCTCTTAGTAGTAGTAGTAGTAGTAGTAGTAATATCTTTACGATGCAATTGTATCAAGCATCTACAATTAATATCAATGAATCCGATTCCAGTAACTTATGTATACACATTCATAAGATTATAGCCTCGCTTTCATCTCATATAAGTCAGGAAACCACTTCAAACAAAAACGTTCAGATAACCTTCCCATTTCATTTCTTTTCGATTTGATGGTATGGTCGTACTTTTGATACACATCTCGTGAGAGTATCTATTGAACAGGAATAGTTAATGTTCTATGATTAATTCGACAATATAAATACGATGAATTGGACAATATAAATATATTTGCAAAAATGTAAAAATTACCCCAGAACTCATAAAAATCATATTTTAATTGCAACTAGTGATGATTTTCCCTTAAAACAAAGAACAGGAAGTGAATTATTAAAATAAGGTAATCTTGAAATCTGCACCAAGGAGAATTATAAATCTGACAGATTTTCACCTTCACGCTTAAAAACAGGATGAAACACAATATTCACCTGTGGTAATAAAGCTTGGTACCTACCGACTGACCTGAGAAAAGCTGATAATGTTCGTTTCGTTTCTCGTGTAAATCCGGTAAATCTGTGACCCTTTTAAAGACAGGTCGAATGATAAGGATCTAGTTTTTAAGCGTGGAAGACATTTGTAGCAGCGATTAAGACAAAAATCTGTATAGCTTCCGTTGCACTTCTTCCCTTTGAAGATCTGTTTAAAGTAACGTGTTAGATATAGATGAACCTGTCTGCTTGTTCTGTCCGTGTTAACATTGTCTGCTTTGGTGTGTTTCTACCCACCAACGAATTCTTTGTCTTGGTTAATACAAGCAAGACGTTTCGTTTTCTGCTACAAAGAAGTTTCGCTACGCCCAATGGTAGTCTAATACAATTAGAGATTTGTTCTGGTATTTTCTTGGAAAACTAAAATAATATTCAATGTTCATGAACTATAAATTTAATAGCTAGTCTTGTATTGTGTACTTAATCAATCATTTTGACGAGATAATTCAAGGACACGTCATTGATAAAACGATACATGTTTTTTTTACTGTAAACGTACATGATTTGACGCACTCAATTTTAGCGAAAAATCAAATTAAAGTAGATAACTAAATCATTAATTAGCTCACCAACAATGATTGTTATAGAAACAAATAAAGATAAACAACAACTAGCTCACCAACAATGGATTGTCATAGAAAACAATGTAGATAAACAACAATTACCGGAATTATAATTAACCGGAATGCTTTCCAGAAATGTTAAAATAAGATCACCGCTAAAACATGCATGTTTACAGTAATTTGGTGATGTCGTATTAAATTGGTAGACATTCTTGATCATATGATATATTTTCTGATGAGTTGGATATATATTGTTACTTTAGTTGAAAAATAACGTATACTTACAAATACTGGTGTACAGTTTATATTTGGAATTAAGATAGATATTATTTCGACTTAAACTACAACTATAATCCGAAAATCTTATTCTATTAATAGGAAGCTATCAGAACCAATTTACTTATCATCTTAACCAGGGTTTTTTCTCACTGGTTTGGGATGGGGTCTTTTTGTCTCTTTTTGGGAAGAAAATTGGTGAGTTTAGATATTTTCAGGAGTAAACAGAATTGGGAATTTGGCTTTAAAATGAAATTGCTCCATTTGGGAATGGGGCCCGTCAACGACCCCAAAAAGCCCCCAGAAAAAGCTCTGTTAACAGTATCTCCTATGTCTTCAGTAAACAGTTTTTACCTGGACCATGTAACGCTGAAGTAGTGCTTTTTGTGATAAATGTTCCTATCCGTACTCGGTACACAATAGGGTGGTCTGACTCTGCCATTAATTGAGGCTGGACCTGATCCCATGACAATTAGTTTTAAGTTCTTCTGATAACTTTCTTTATTGAAAACCAGATAACACAACGAACTTTATCATTTAGAGGTACAACTTAGATGAATTGAGGCCAAGAACCCAAGATCTATTGTTCACCAAACAGTACCAAGAACTGTATTTATTATCTATACAGTTTGTATATTATTATTTACTTAATATATCATTTATGCGTATAATTGCACGTTTTATTGATTCCTTGATTGAGTATGTAATTAATTATTTGATTAATTAATGAAGGGATTGTTACATAATAATGAACTCTTTAAGTGTTTTTCTCGTCCCTTTCTATAATGATTCAAGTTTAGCATCAAATTTGCGCCATTTAAGTGTCACTTCATAGATTGTCATGTTGGCTTCTCATTCGCCCATATTTCTTGTGATCTCATCATTGAGCGTTAAAGTTGTCAAATTCATTTCAACAGAGGCCAAGACACGGCCTTGTGTTTTATTTTCATTAAAAAATACACACACAAAATGTAAAGAATACAACAAAAAATGTATTGAATCCAAACGTGTATAAATGAATATTATACCTTTGTCTTTGGAATTCCCATTGTTCCTGGTCTTCTTTAAAACAGTGACGTAAACACGTGTCTGGAGATGGCGGCAGCCGCCTTAAGTAGGCAAGATACTTAATGTTAATCTCATATAAACTCTTCTAGATCATTGTATATAAGCGTACAGACATATACAGAAACCATATTTCAGCTCCTCCATCAGTATTTTGATGTACGTGCGCATTCTCGTTATCAATAAGCCTGGTAAGAAAAAATGCTAGATGGTATGCATTCTCTCCATGATAATCTATGAAACAAGCCTGAAATATATAAAGTATTGGTTAAATGAGTGGCTTGTCATCTTTAAATTATTTTCTTTATTGGAAAAAAATCCTGATTTTCGTATTTCATGTGTAGATATTATAATAGGAGTACATTTGTTGATTTCTATTGTTAATGTTTATTTATTTATTTATTTATTTATTTATTGAAGTTCATTCATCTGATGATAATGCCAAGAACACGTTTCATTTTATACAGCGATAAAAAAGTTCGCCTTGAAATAGACAGTTATCAATACTAGAGTTCATTTCTACTCCGGAGGGATGAACACGTTGAGACAATTCTTTCCTTCCTTACTCTATTGGCCACGTCTGAAACACAGCATCCATAGATGTTGTCCAAAAACGTTTGTCGTCAAAAAGTCTGAGACTCAGGACAAGAAATTGATAAAATTAATCTCCGAACAATCAAGACAAATGTTAAACCGTGTTCCTATATCTCTAACAGCAAGCTTGCATCTCAATTATTGGTTTCTAGAAATTGACCATTGTGCTGTCGAAGTTTTCTATTAAATGGTTGTCAATTCCCGGTAGTTTACGCACGCGCCTTCTTTGTTGGACATAAACGACACCAATGTTGTATTTATCAGCTACATGCACTGCCTGTGGTCATAATTGACCGTTACAGGGAATGTTTGACCATAACCATTTGCAGTTGACCACTGCCATTCGCAGTTGACATGTACATGCCTTTTTCATCTTTATAAAATCGATTTGTGATTCCCTGTAAGTTCCGATAAATGTCATTTTCTGTGATAGTAGTTTGTATCCCTAAACGTAATTGAACGAATTTATGCTTCATTTATCACAAAATAATGAAGTTTTGACGTTTTTATGGCTGCTTAATTTGGCTTTTACCTCTCTTAATTTGCCGATGAACATGCAAAAATCCATTGAATTGTGTGTGATTGAGCCATGAGGGAACACAAAACTACAGATGTGCGCGATATTCTTCAATATGAATGTCACGTGATATCCCGTTTAAGATAACATGACATTTTCATCAGAACTTCCCCTTTTCAACCACTTTGCACTTTTGTCTTGTAGTGTAGTTTCAATATCTTATGGCACATCAACGTATGTAGCTGTGAGTTTATGAACTTGGTACGTCATCAAGTAGTAAAGACATATGTCTTTAAAGTATAGTGAGTGTTTATCGTGATTTTTGTATAGGAAATGATTAAAAACGAAGTTACCAAAAAAAATGGCATGGCTTTATACGTAGTAATCGTTCTCGGAATGAAAATATGAAGTCGACCGAGAGTAGTCTTGGAATAAACATCCAAAATACAGCTTTAGCGGCATCAGCAATCGAATGTGTTTTTGTCAATCATTTGATTAACTACATCTATATTGGATAATGTTTTAAAAGACATAATTCTAGCCCAATACCTAAAAATGGGGGGGGGGGGGGGGGGGGGGGGGGGGGGGGGGCATAATACGAACAAAATTATAGATTTGTTACGGAGTCATTGAACAATTGAACAAGTACTTGAAGACGTTCGCATTTGTGATTAGCACATTCAGGTATGAATTATGAATTCAGAAACAAATAGAGTAAATGCCGAAGAGATGAACATAAAAATGCAGCATACAATTTATTTATCCTTCTAGGAGTCTGTGGTGATGTAAGGGACCAAAAGTGTGCAAATTCAGAATGGTTAAAATATATAGAGCCGGAAATGCATTAATTTAATCAATTTAATATCTAAGGGATATTTGCTGCTCTTAAAAGAACATAAAGTATGTGTATATACATTGAACCGGTGCCACTATACGTAATAATTTAAACATATGATTTTAAACACATGTAGAGTAACGGCATACCTCGTAAAATCAATATAAATATCCTGTCTACCTAAGGAATGATAATGATTTGATTGGTATTTACACATTCAATTTTAATTAAGTGATTTAAGGGAATATGGTTGCTGGTTTCGAAGGAATTTCTGGTATATGAAACAGTAGTGTATTGGCAAAACGCTGGTCATAATTAGCGTTGTCTGCTCATATACTGGTGATGGTGTTCGCAAGTGCTCTAGGCTAATCAGGTGGCGCTAAAATGAATATGCCGGCCAAAAAAATAACCCCATTCATACCGGTCACTGTGCCCGCTAATATAATAACAGGTCATTTGGTGCAAACGGCAGACGTCCACTGCGTGCCAAACCGGAAGTACCATCAAAATACACAATGGCAACACTCATTATCTTTGTTTTGTCTTCTTCGACCTGGTAATGACATTTCCAGACTTGCCCTTGCCTACCACTCCGCTGTGTTAAAGTAGTCATTCCTAGTCTCATTGTTACTCCCGGTGCACTTGTAGTAATGATGGATGAGAGCTTGGCGATGGTGCTTTGTTCTCAAAACTAATTCTTCTTTTGTCATTTTTATGTTCTCTGCACCTTAAGAAACAATGTTATTTCAAAAGGCTGTTGTTTCATGCATGAATTGCTAATCAAAATATTGATGTCTTCTACAATATGGTATTATCTATATTTCTGCGTTCAAATATGTGAAGTAAATTATTAGTACTCCTGAATATGATATTTATGTTGCTGTTGGTGATATTTCTGGGCTTATATGTTGAGAACATATCTGCAATTATTGGCTGACTGAAAGATGATGTAATCTTCTCTTGCATTTTCCAGGTGTTACTTCAGACCTCAAGTCCCGGCATGTATTGGATCTTTTACAATTCCTTAACACGACCGGACGGTACACGGTCGTGGCGGGCCAGAGTGACAACTCATCAGCTATTCTACTGGAAGGTAAATACATTTCCTCCTTTGGTTTGTTTGGTTTATTTTGTTTAACGTCCTATTAACAGTCAGGGTCATTTAAGGACATGCCAGGTTTTGGAGGTGGAGGAAAGCCGGAGTAACCGGAGAAAAACCACCGGCCTACGGTCAGTACCTGGCAACTGCCCCACGTAGGTTTCGAACTCGCAACCCAGAGGTGGAGGGCTAGTGATAAAGTGACGGGACACCTTAACCACTCGGCCACCGCGGCCCCACATTTCCCCTTTCTACTGCACTCAACATAACACAGGGCACCACAGAAGTATTTCAATAATCATAACATAAATTTGTGCACGATACGCACTCATTCCGTATTGATAACAAGTAAATATCTCGCTGGTATTCCGGCAATAAAATTATTGAAGAATGATAGAACTGCATATTTAAATATAACCACGCCCAATACAATCCAACTGGAACACTATGAGGGGTATGATAAGAATTACTACCGTGTAGTTAGGTACAGACTGAGTGTATAGATTATCGTATATTGTCATAAATACCAAAATGGCCTCCCGGGATTGGAACTATTTTTCAGTTTTTTGTTGTTGTTGTATAGATACTTCTGAATAGGATCATTTTTATTCGATTCACGCCATGCATGCAGTTAAGTAGCTAACGATGACCTCCCGAAAACGTGATAAGGGAACTGCATTATATATAATTATATAACTAGATCGTAAAAGTCAAGGACGTTTTTGTCCATTTCTCCCTGATGGTATTCGTTATCTAGAGTTATCTCCCCCTCACTTCCTGTGAGATAAGTGAATTCAGTCGTGTATAAATTATACTGATACATAACGGTCTTTTAATATCTTGTTATACATGTTCCACAACGAACCAAACTTCCTAGACAGACCATCTCTAATCTAGAGTTATCTGCCCTTGTGCCCCTCCCCGGTGGTTTTATTGTTTGGGGTTTTGCCCTATTAACCTATGTTGGGAAAGATTAATATATTTGTGTAAGCATTATTCTAACTATGGCCCGACGAAAGAACGTGAAATCACGATGGTACTTTTAATGTAATGGGTCCCAAAAGCGTTAGGCCTGTTCGCCTTCTCGCTGCTTCAGACGAGATTATGGCATGCACTGCTGTGCCGTAAAGTGTTTCTCATCAACCTCTACCCGAGTCTGCTGGATCCCAGCGAATCCCTCGACTGAGTACACCCCTGCCGATAACCATCCTTATCTGCCCTTCTTCTGACCCTAAAATACCCCCATTTTTTCCGAGATTCACGTGGACTTTCCTTTATCTAGAAACTATATTCAATTCATCATTCAGCAAAGGAAAAAAAAGCTTTATCGATTAAACAACCATGAGAAAATATCATTGGTGCGGTTGTACTTACTTTAATTTACATTTCGCTATATGTATATTTGGACTACATTTCGGAGTACCATTTCATACTGGTGATGAATGACATTACTCAGTGCCCTTATGATACAGTATAACTTCAATACAGCATTCTTATATACTACAAATCGATAATAGTGTTTAAAATTAAGAAAGGAAAATATCACGTCATGTTGTAGATTTTCTGTTATGAGTATATAAGATATACGTACATAGTAAAACGTGCAATTGTATGTCTTGATAGCAAAATTATCTCCTGAAAGTTCATCTTGATTTGTCTATACCAAACTCATTCGTTTTTTTTTGTTTTTTGTTTTTTTGTCGAAATAAGTATTTTTGTATTCATATTACTTAATGAATAAGCAATATTCCTCTTGGTTTCCCGCCTTTTCTTGCCAGTATCAAAATTTATTCACATTGATCCTTGTAGCGAATAGATATTAACATCAAAACGCATAAACGGATTAATTGTGGCCTTCATCACATCTACATCTTAAAAAGAAAAATACTTTTCATTGTTGTCCTAACAAAAAATGGGCGCATTGTATTTCTGTCATGATTATTCGGCCAATATGGTATGGGCAAAAACATCATTTTGAAATTTGAAGGTAACAATTTCCAAAAGCCGACAAATTCTTGTAGAAGTCATAATAATGCCGTGCAAATCTGTGTTTGACAGAATATGTAGTTGGTTTAATTAATCTTAAAACATAATGGCTTCTTTATGATCAAATATCGATAAAAATAAAACCCGTTATTTAGTTAACTGCTACATTATTTACTTCGCTGGTCAATAAAGCATGACGAGTTTAGATCATTATAATGCATTCGTGTTTCCACCAAATTAATTGAGATCAAAAAGTATAGAACGCATGTAGGCCACAAGCAATGTGCTCGGCTATTTAATTAACTTAATTATGTTTACCCTTGAATCTTTTAGGATACGAAACAAATTTGTACGTTTTCGTGTCAATATGGCATCTTAATCATCATTAAATGTGTGTGTAGACTAATTATTTCCTATCCTTGTGTAGGGAAGCCATTCATCTTATCTCTCGCGTGCTTGCACGTGTGTCACCTCTTTGTGACTTAAAATAATGCATGAAAAAAACATGGGACTTGAAAGTGTTTAGAGATATTTTAATTTTCCTAATTCAGCATCATAGTAGAGAAATCGTCAAGAATTTGTAACATTTTGTTTTTTATATTAGTTTAAAGTCTAATGCAATCATTAGATGTCGTATCAGACTCTTTGATAAAGCCAGTGTAATGCACTTTTGGACCGCAGTTCGTCTGATATGGATGGGAAATTTAACTCAGCAGATTCCTTTTACCGCCAAAATTAAAACTAGGTCATCAAAAGTTACATTTTATATAAACTATTATGCTAGCGAGACAGAGTAATATTTCGTTAAACGGAAATGTTTATAAATATGTGAAGTCTGAAAAAGAAAATATCTTAGAAGTACCTTATAACACATATTGTCATGTGAACTCGAGCAGGGATTTTGAAATAACTAAGGCAAATTTATAAATTCAAAAAACGTGAAGTGTGCCAGCAAGTTATGAGATTTTTATGTCGCTTTAATCTTTTGTCAGGGTATAGTCCCTCTATCATAAGATACGTTCGTTAGGTTTATAAAGCGGAAGGATTTCAAGCCTTCGCCAAATCACAGTGTGAGCATCCGCAATATTGGCACAAAATGGATTTCAAACAACGAAGGAAATTTCTTCTCGATCTTTCCTGATATAGAAAAGCTGATATATAGTTACGCTCTCAGTTCAGAAGCTTTTTACTTCAAGAATTGAAACGTCAATTAATTAGACGTTACTATGACAACATAGAAGTTGTGTATGGCAACCAGAAACGAACATTCACGTAAAGCCTCAGTTTGTTGTCATGGCAATAATTGATGTTTTAGAGTTTCGTTGTCGTAATGAAACTCGGTGTTAATTACAGCATAAGACTACAGCAATACAGGAAGTATGAAATCGATCATCTTCGTAACAATGTGTTACTGCACATCAGTCAGTATTACAATATCTATAAGATACTGTGAACGGACCTATTTTAGCGGTTACCTTATTTAAGCTATTTTACACTGGAAGCATTCCGCTAACTTGTGATTGCGTTTATCGCAGTTTATCTGCATTGGTTACTATGGTAATCATTGTTAGTTCGCTAATTCATCATTTCGCTAATATGTTTGTTTTTTTTTTTTTTTTTAAGTATTAAGTGCGTCAAATTCAGTAGGTTTTACTGTATTGTACTTCCACGTCGGGGCACAAGGGAAGTGTACTTTTGAATATGGCACACAACGTCTATATAAACTAAGTTTTAACTGAAAGTAAGGAAATCCTTGTACTCATGTCACACATGTAATAAGGACTTTCAAATAAGAATAAAATGATAAAATTCAATCTACTGTATCGTCGTTAAATTTCACGGGGCCTCATATTTCGCGGTTGTCCGAGACTGGCCGGTTGGCGGGTATTTGATTTCGCGAAACCACGCCTTATAACATTCTCTAGTTAACTAACACTTCTAAACATGTTTTCCTTTATAAATATTCACTGAGAATTTTTTTTTTTTGCGTTATATTTAACGGCCGCTAATATAGCGAATTTAAATCCACCGCAAATATTACCAGATATGCAGTGTTATGAATGTTTAATTGCAGCACACAGCTATTCAATTACGTCCATTTGTCATTGATTCTAAGGGGCCAAAAGCATAGCAAATAACGCCATAAATCAAGCAAATTATTTAAGATAAAAACACAACATCTTTTAATGAACACCAAATGCATGTATACCATCCTCTGGACTTTGTAGTCCATAAAAAGAATTTACCGCTCAACAACCTCTTAGGCAAGAACACAAATGGATATCATCTTTGAATATCTACTTAATCGTAAAACATACAGTATGTATTTGTATATCAATTGATGATGATAGCCGGTTTTGTCACTACATTGCGACAAATGGAATAATATTTCAACTGTTCGGGCATTTTCGTGAAGTATTGCCTTCAAATTGAAACTTTGACAAAATCGGTCGGATGGCAAAAGTGGTAACAAACTTGCCTTTCACCCAGGCGGCCGAGGTTCGATTTCCCGGTCGGACGTGAAAAGGTATAAGGTTTGGTTTGGTTTGTTTTTGTTTAACGTCCTATTAACAGCCAGGGTCATTTAAGGACGGTGCCCAGGTTTGGGGTTTGAGGAAGGCGGAGTAACCCGGAGAGAAAAACCACCGGCCTACGGTCAGTACCTGGCAACTGCCCACGTAGGTTTCGAACTCGCAACCCAGTGGTGGAGGGCTAGTGTTAAAGTGTCGGGACACCTTAAC
This sequence comes from Pecten maximus, assembly GCF_902652985.1. Lineage (NCBI taxonomy): Eukaryota > Metazoa > Mollusca > Bivalvia > Pectinida > Pectinidae > Pecten > Pecten maximus. The sequence continues at coordinate 4,370,908 of NC_047019.1, read as the reverse complement.
CACTCGGCCACCGCGGCCCCATGAGGTATAAGGTCGCCTGCCCGACCACGGGGGTTTCCCCCGGGTACTCCGGTTTCCTCCCACAATAAGACCCCTCACGAGCTTCAATCCGGGCCAACTAGAGCGATTGATTTCAATTAAGATAACTTTATTTCGCAATTGCTGTAAACGAAATAGTTTACATTAATGCCAAAATTTCCAATACGATTGCGCTTGACGGTATAGTGGCCAGATTGAAATGAGAGGAAGCAATGTATTATTCTCTAAAGAATGGCTGTTCTAACATTAGTTAAACAGATTTAAAAAAAATAAATAAATAAATCATAGTTTTTTCAAGGCCTATCAGAATTGAAATTCACTTTCGGTACATTAATTAACGATGGAATGGAACACAGACGCTTAGAAATGTATTCTCTAAGATATGCTATCGTATGTTCTCATTCGTTTATGGCTGCTATTGACAAAAAGTGGTTCGAGGTAGCAAATTTTGAAGACTATCTTTGAAAGCAACAGGGTTTCATACCATCATTAATGTTGAAAATATGCATTTCAATCCTTTTATAATACAACGAGTAGTTTACCGTACATCAATATAGGATACAAACATCATACAACTGATATGATGTTAAGCTTCGCAAGGATATCTATATAAATCAAGCGTCGCGGTGATAAAGAAAAGCTGTATGACTCCTCAATGGAAAGACATGCCCGAAGATACTGCCTTCAAAATGGTCATTATCAGCGGAAAGAAATACGTTACTCAAGGCAATCTCCTTCAATGGTGTCACGTGACATAATATCGTAGAGTGATGCTAGCGTTGATTAAAGCAAGCGCATTTTCTTATCGGCAATGCCATTCAAAGTATTTGAATTTATTTCCGTCTCAACTCTCATCATAATGGAATTGCTTAAGTTTGAATTTGTGAGGATATCAACAACAATTCGGGATTAACATTCAATATTGATATTTGATTTATTTTCGTTGTAATCAACTCCTGGTTCTAATTATCAATATTTAAAGTTAAAATTTCATGTCAAGATGATCCCATGGCATAAGAACTATTTCCCAATTTTCTATGAATGACGCTGGTATCGACAAATATCTGTAACGCATGACTTGACTGGATCGTGATAATTATCTTTCACTTCCTGTTTATCAACTTCCGGTTTAGATGACATTTCTGTCACCTTCGAAAGCGTTTCGAATATAGAAAAGTTATCTTCATTTTGATTCTTAAAGCTGCATATTTTTATCGTATCTTCCCACCCACTACATCATTTTTGCTTATTTTTATAATATATCTCGGTACACCCTTTCCGGACCCGCTTCATTATCAAGAGTATATGTATTGGCTGGCGAAATTATCACGTTCTACACAGTCGCGTGCTGATAAACTAATTAGACGGGGTAGGAAATGGTTTATCTTTGATTGAACTTATCATATACGTACGATTAACAATGTTTTTAGACTTCTAAAACGCCCGGATTTATCACCGAGGAAATGAGTACGTCTACAAAAGAAATAATGTACACATTTTAATGTTTGCAGATTTCTTACTTGCGAGCTTCGCATTCGAAACAAGAAACTTGAAAATCTTTCTTCACTAATTCCACAAAGATGCCTGCATTTCTCACGAAAATGTTTTTTGATGTTCGCTATAGCGACCAGTCTCACGTAAATTAATTGATTTTTGTTATGTAGACCAGTCTCACGCAGACCAGACTTAGGAAAATGCATCCATGATCGTATTGCAGACCAGTCTCTCAAAAATGAATCCATATTCGTTATGCAGACCAGTTTCACGAAAATGAATCCATGTTCGTTATAAAGACCAGGCTAGTTAAAAGTAAAAAGTGAGAGAAAACAGTGAGCATGCAACGAAAAATATCCAATTTGTAAGACTACGTATTTAAAACAAAGAGATATCCCTGTAACGATTTACAAGGAGCGCGCTTAAGTTAGTACATTTGGATATGAATTATATATTGATACAAATAGAACAGTTATTTAGCCGAATATTGAATATCGAACTGCACAATTCAGCTGTTTGGTCTTTGTAGGACTCGGCAGTGGACCAACCGTATTGAAATTCAGAAAGGGAGGCATAGTTGCGGACTTAGATACAAATAATATCTTACTGACTCTGAAGGCCAACACCTATCTACTTTTAAATTGATACCTGTTTACCGAGAAAGTCGGCGGGTTAATATGACCTGGTCCATTTATCTTATTGTCCGATAGAGATACACATAAGATCGTTAAGATGTACATGTCCCTTATTTTACGGTCACTGAATCAATGAACTAAAGCTACCCGACTATTGGTTTTTATAGATTTATAGTAAGGAATTATTCCATGGCGATTGGTATTAAATCCTTCATCAATTAATTGATTTTACCGCTGTGCAAACATAGAACTTATTGACTTCAGGACAGTCTTCGCGCCTATTTTAAATGCTTTATCAATCTTCTTGTCATTTCCAACGTGTTTTCATCAACGTAAGCGTTTCTCTTGAATGTCTTAGTGCTCATAATGCATTAAGTAGGTTAAGCCGACATTGATCGCTACGTTACTTCCGGTTCAGAATGGAATTGTGGACGTATTGGTACTCTCTGAACCAACACGTGGTCTTCATATATACAGTTGAAAAGGAAACGACCGCCGTAGCGAGCATTTGTGTGTTAAAATAATACGGCAGCTGTTCATAGCGGTCAAAAACAAAATTGCCAAAAATTATATGTACGCCATATGGATTTGATTAAAATTTCCCTGTCTACTGAATGAGTTATGAGTTTCATACGAGTTTGAACGGGTAGGTATTGTATTTGAAGAAAAAGAAGCGAGTAAAAAAGCTCCTTTATGGAATAAAAGGACATCGCTTCTGTTTAAACAACTATGTAGCAATACAATGCAACAATTATGACACTGAGCTAAATTCATAATGAAACCTGAATGATACCAAATTGTGTGTCATTAAGACACTCCGCTGAGCTCATGATACCAAATTGTGTGTCATTATGACTCTCCGTTAAGACCTAAATGATACCAATTAGTGTGTCATTATGACACTTCGCTAAAACATGAAGATATAAATTGGCGCATCTTAGGTTAATCCTCCAAAAAAATTAATCAAGGACACACATTGATTGTTTTGTTATTATGAACATCTGTCAACGCCGCAATTCACCAAAACCTTAGCATGCATACTATTTCATCTACAAATGAAGTCATCCTTTTGGGTTTTCGGATAAAGTGGCATTCGTTCTGAGTTGCCCTGCTGACATGAACAAAACAAAATTAATTAACTCTACATACTATATTCCACGCATTATTTCTACATTTTGCAGTAGTATATTTGCATTTCAAAACAGTTATCCAAGCTTATCTTGCATTGCTGTTTCTGCACCGATACATAATATCTATCTTGGGATTCGAGATGATATGTCTAACTCACCACAAAGCTTTTATATAATGTTTGTCTGTTGATATGCAAAGTTTTGATTGAAAAGTTAAATTGTCTGGTAAATAATTCATGAGAACAACATTTATATTTCCATACATTGGCAAATATTTCCGTGACTTCATTATTAAGTAATGTGCTGATGGCTGATTCTGCTATGGATTGTAGATTGAATTTGAAGATAACGATGAGTGATTGTTGATCATGTGACAATGGGCACTATCGAACAATCTTCTGTGTATAGATGAAACGTTTTATAGTGAAACCCGACTTTGTCGACAATTGACTTTAACGACATCGTGTATCATCCGATTTATCAAACAGAACGGCGACGTGCTCCATTGACATTTCCGACCCTGACTTTACCGACACACTGACATATCCGACATACTGACTTTACCGACACACTGTCATATCCGAAATACTGACTTTACCGACACACTGACATATCTGACACACTGACTTTACTGACACACAGTCATATCCGACACACTGACCTTACCGACACACTGTCATATCCGACACACTGACCTTACCGACACAAAGTCATATCCGACACACTGACCTTACCGACACACAGTCATATGCGACAAACTAACTTTACCGACACAAAGTCATATCTGACACATTGACTTTATCGACACACTGCCATATCCGGCACACTTGACTTTACCGACACACTGACATATCTGACACATTGACTTTATCGACACACTTTCATATCCGACACACTGACTTTACCGACACACTGCCATATCCGACACACTTGACTTTACCGACACACAGTCATATCTGACACCTACTATTGAATCGGTCCCATACAGGGTCGGTGTTTCAGGTTTCACTGTAAAAAGGTAATGTTAACGTTATGATTTTGCGCAACAGATTACCGCTTAGAGGAATTGGTGCACCAACAATATATGTTACGGAAACAGCAAATAGAATGTTTGATGGGCGCAATCATAATTTAGTGCTTCAAGAGCGAACAACGCCGAAACTACCTACTAACTACCGGCTGATATGGAGTTATATTCCCAAATGTCTTTTTTGTCAATGTACATATTGATATCAGCGTTTTATTAAGGGTGTATGCTACCTTACTACGATGTGCTTCATCTTTGTTTTAAATTAATGTTGGTGTTGCCGAAACATACCTATTCTAGTATATCGCTACTCGGTACTCATATGTCCTGATCAAACATCATGATATGAAGGTATGTGTGTTCTATATCATGTTATTTACTCTACCACGACAGGTATGCATGGTCAATCATAGGGGCCTATAGGCAGGTATACTGTACAGGAAGTGACGTCAATCATAAACCGGTGTTGTGTACTTACAGTGAACATGCTTACACGTTATTGTAATGATTCAGATCTTATGAATGCACGTGCATGTGAACCGGACAAGAATGTGTCTCGTGATCTACTCAGACATGTATATTATCGATCGATGCCATTTTTTCGTTGGCCTCGTTCTGATTTGACCTCGGTCTTTTAGTCTGGGCTACCTCGTCACTACTGGAGATTTGTAAATACTATATATGAGCTGTAATACTGTAAATATGTAGCTGATTTTAATTCCTTGCACCCGGAGCCGCAAGTTCGAGGACTAGTATCTAGAAAGAGAAATGAAGGCGACATAACTAATCACCACCAAGACTATCGTACGAAACGTAAGAAATGAACACAACTATTATATAGCTGTGTACGGCTGTTTATTGTAATATATTTTTAGAATGACATGTTATATATATATGTGCATATATTTCTCTCGGTACAACTACGACAGGAAATTCAAATCTATATCTTCGGATCACCAACACATAATGTATATGATACATTGTGCTAATAAATAGATATATAACTTAGCAACACAAATGACGAAGGAAGACAACTTTTTGACTCGTGCCCTGACCGGGCCTCGAACAGGGCACGAGTCGAAAAGTGTTCTTCCTTCGTCATTTGTGTTGCTAAGTTATATATGCGCGTGTGTATATGTATGCGCACCTGTGTTTTTACATTGCCATCATCTAGATCCCCACTAGTTACGGGATAATTACCTGCGATGGACGGTTATCAGATTTGGGAGGGAGCGACTTTATACCAGGCCCTGTTAACAGACCTCCGTACTTCAACAGCCATGACAATCTTATCAAAGAAATGGAGTAGCCATCTTCCATCAGATTTTTTTTTCTTTCTATAATCCCATTCCAATGCCTGTTGATGCCTTGACGCCATTTTGTTTTCGGAATCAAACAGTACGCGTCACATCCACTCATCTTGAATATGTCGTTAAAACCACATCCATTCTCATTATAGAAACTTCCCGTATGTTTACGGATTTGTTTAACGTGCGTACTAACATAGTCCACACGGTTTATTTAGTTCCAACATGATTCCTGATCTTAAACGATTGGACTTACTCTTAAATAAATTTTTTTTTTTTCAAATATAAGATTCCTTTGTTTGCTTATAATATCATTTGTGATGGAGACACACAGGATATTTGCACCTTTCACATTTCCAATTATAAGGAATGTTGTATAGAATGAATTTTCTGATCAAATGAGAGCTTCGTGATACTATAATTTATCAAAATAGAGCTTCACTGTCGAATATTAAGCAACATGATATTTGTTTTAGAGGAGACATTTCATATTTGATAAAATCATAAAGTTATTTCGGAAAAAGAGCGCGTGCTAGTTTAAAATTGATTTGACGGTTCAGTCTGAAATGCATATATGCCCAAAACAATGCTGGCCATGCCGCTTTTGCCAATTAACGGAAGGTGGTCCAGATCTCGCGAGATTACACGAGTGCAGACACGAGAAAAATGATGCTATCCCAACTGCACTTTAAATACATATCAATTTATGAATGTCTGGAAGAGAAACTATTTTGGGGAACCATGCTTTTTATACTTATACACCTTTACACTCGTATAATACGGCAAGGGAGATTTTGACACAAGATAAGGTATGCGCTGTCGTTTTTACAGCGGTCTAAACAGCATGAACACTAGACACTTTCAATTCGGGGTGTCATAATTAATAAAATTAATAATTTGTTTAATAATTATCTCGTCTTCTGTTTTTGTTGAGGCTGTGGGTTTGTTAAGTAGCCCTGGGGCGATACCGTGTACTAAAAATATCTCTCTGCAGTGTAAGATTCTCAAACGGCAACTCCACCGCTGTGTTAGCAACTGATAAGCGGTAAACAGAATTTCATTCATGGCTAAATGTATGATATAACTTGGCCCAGACATGGACGAGCTAAAAATAACTCTAAACCAGCAATTACCAGACTTTAATTTTATTTCATTCTGGAAGCATTTACTTTATTTCAAATTCATACCTAGATAGATTTCTAGTTTAATTGATTTCACATATAATTGTATTCTGGAAAGGTTGAACCATACCGAACACGGGAATTACCAATGGAAGAAACACCACTATCTTAGTACAGTTCTGTGATTACAAGTTTAAACGAGTTTACATGATTTTGACTCATTTTACTACCATTCAGAGAATTCCAGGAGTACCACCCTCATTCTCGTCCCGGTGAACCAGACACGGCGAACAAGTGTTTAGTGCTGAATGGAGCAGGGCCTGCGGCAATCATAACTGTCGTTTAATGTCGGCCTGTATCTTCTCCGAAATAGCGATACGGCTTACAACATTTCCGGGTTATAATGAAAATTTCCTCTCTTTCCTGATAATGTTCTAAAAGAAAATTTACCTGGTGCTAGGGCTTATCCAAATTCCCTCTCTGCATACTTGATACTGTGTACGGTAGTGAGTATAACCTTGCTTTGTGATGACTAACAACAGTGTTAAAAAAAACTCCAGTTGAAATAAAATCAATTTGGACGAAATTCGATCTCCAGAAAATCTGTAATAGGACTAGCGAATGAAATATTATCTATACCCAATCATTTTAATCATATACCTCAATATCACGATTTTCTATTACCGGTTTGGGAGAGATTAATTATTCTCCAAGTTTGATAATTAATCTTTTATATTTAGCATTACATAACATCTTAATCAATAATTTTCTTCACAAATATATGTCAACAAAGGAAAAGTATAGTTGAATTGTTAATTATTGTCCAATATCATCGTAATCATTTCGATTAAGATCTGCAGCCAATTATAAAACGGAGGCAAGCTTGCAACATAACCCACAGTTTAAGATAGATATATATCATTTCACAATATACAATGTAGTAGCTTTTATAAACCTTTATAGCTCGAACATAACATTAATATCGACATTTCACATATTTTCAGTTTGTTGGTAAACTAAATGAAATGTATCTTTGTTAGGTATGTGACAACCTGTAGCATTCGTTATTTTCGTTAAATTGGAAACTTTTCTGGCATACCACGTGTCTGTCTGTCTGTCTGTCTATCTGTCTGTCTTAATGTGTTTTTGCCTTAATGTCTCTCTGCCTTAGTATAAAAGTGTTAACTACAGAAGGATTATGAGGCGTTGTTTAACACTACTCAGACAACCGCGAAATGTGAGCCTCGTAAAATTTAACAACTGTACAGTATGCCATAGACTGCAAGGCATGATTTCCTAACAACTGTTTTCAAAATCGTATGTGAAATTATCAATTGACATCGAGCTGGAATATCAAAATAGGACAAACGTTCTATAACACAGTATTTTAATTCGCTATGAGATAAACTTCATTTGTCAGCTAAATTTGAAATGGCCAAAATACTGAAGAAATCGTCGCGTTAACGTTTACGATTCTGAATGTACAACTAGGCCTAACGTGTACCAAGATATATGATATTCATTAAAGAAATATCACTTCGTAATTATGATGTTTGATATCTGCTATTTTCCAGTTCCGAGTCGGTGCATATATTACTGATGTTTGATATTTCATCTTTTGCAGATCCAAGTCGGAACTTAGCTTTACCGAACACTGTGTTGAGAGAGGCTTTTCATATTTTACGTGAGAATAGTGATGTAACATTTTTAGCAACAGTGAAACAGGAAGTGGGAGATGCTGGGAGTATCATAGCATTTTCTTCAGATATCGTAAGGTGAGTGTATATCGTTAATATTTTTCGTCACATTTTTAATTACTCTTATAACATAATGTGATGTATGGACTGTTATGTTAAGATCACGTGCTCATTATGCTGGAATAACTTGATATAACCGTTGACTTTCTGATTGTATTGCCGTTGAATGGGAATATTTCAAACCAGAGTTAACCTCCTCCCCCCCCCCCCCCTTTTTTTTTTTATCGTTGAATGGGAATATTTCAATCCAGAGTTACCTCCCCTTCATACTTCTGACACCAATCATTTACACGGAATCGATTAGTATGTTCGTATGTTATAAATTGACATTTTATATTGACTGGTTGTATTTTCGTTAGATTTAAATATGCCAATCAAGAGTTACGTCCCCTTTGTACTTCTGACACCAATCATTTACCTAGGTTCGATTAAAATAACTCTGTGTCGTTAAATCTTTAAAATCTCATCAAGCAATCATTCAAGCATAAATTATGGCAGAAAACCTAAGGAACAATATATCGTATATCAGCCGATGGGTTAGTCCCCAGAAATGTATGTAGGTGGCTTGACATACACGCGAAGCTGGCTATCCTGACAAGGCCAGCTCGCTCGGGTCAGCCTGTATCCGGAAACGAGGTCATGGACAATCACAAATCTGGGTTATATATAGTTGAGGAATTCAATGAGTTGACGTTATGTTATTTGGTTCTAAATAAAATAAGATATTTTTCTAAGCAAGACACGTGTATTCTCTATAGAACGTATAACTAATGTCAACGCATATGGTTGTTCCTGTGTGGTTTAAGCATACCTGGAATGCCTTTGGTTCACAAAGGCTGAATTTCGCGTTCAGATCCTCTAGTATTACAGTTTCCCGATGGATCAAAGACTCTTTCAGCTTTTGAAATAAACTGAAATGCTGAATTTGCATTTTTTTTTCACTCTGAATGAAGACTGGCTTTCGAATTTATCTATCAACTACTCACGGAGACCCATTCGGGTATTAGAAATCGCCATGTCAGTAGCCCCATGACTGATGTCTGATCGGTGTTTGCACTTTTGTCTTAGCGGTCACTCGGAAAACGGCCAAATCTTGTTCCTGGTGTACATGTATAACACCTTAGGTCGAGGCCAAAATGAATTCCGTATTTTCAAGGTCCCTACATCGTATGGCTATTTATATGAAGGTCACGGCTAGACTTCCTTCCATGTTGATACAAATATACAATGTGTATATTCCTTTCTTAATTACTGACATGCTTGATTCAGAAATCAGGTCACAGACCAAGCACGTTATCCGCATAATGGTAAAACTGTTACAGTAACTAGCCAGGATCGAAGAATGAGAATAGCATGACTAAACATCAGATTTGTCCCCGAGCCAAGTATCACAGATACTCTTCAGGTGACCCGTAAGCGTGGCAAATATCTTGTATCGGTAATTCACCGTTAGCCAAGCCAAGGATACCGGGGATGGTGCAGGAAGGTCATAGTGTATGGGTTTACTACGAAGGTATTAAGGCCAGGTGAAGACTTAAGCATTTAAGGAAATTCTAACTGGGTACATAATAAGCTTGTAATCAGCAAAATTCTACTTTAATTTAATATACACCGGTTGTGTATTATTCGCATTGTACCTGGTACTTTTTTACCAGTACTGTTTATTATATATACACCGGTTGACCTTACATGTCAACCTCGTTTCCACTCGTCTTCCTGTTGGTGCTTTTTTATTTAGTTGGTTAATTATATATTGTATTTACGTTATATTACTGTCATTATTGTGAGGAACTCTGTGTATTGATTTGTATTAACTGCGAGGACAGTATATTAACAAAACAAAAAAAAATGCATAGATTATCTTGAACAAGTTAAAGGACAAAAAGATCAGAGTTCCGAAAGAGTAAGCGTCCATCTTCATTGATAGAACACACCATGTACCACTAAGTCAAATCGCTTTTTCTCAAAATGGTTTCAACGTATTCGTAAAAATATCGAACACACCTTCAACTCCATATGGCAATAGATTAAACGATATAGCTGTATACCAACTGCAGATTTTACGACAGCTCAGAAAAAATAGTCTTTGTAACAACTTTAAAAATGTAAATGGCTGTTCGGATGGCATAGTGGTAACCCACTTGCCTTTCACCTAGGCTGTCAGGGTTCGATTTCCCGAACAGACGTGGCGAGGGGTTTCCTGGCCGACCGCGTGGGTTTTCTTCCACAATGTGTCCCTTTGCGCGCTTCCATCCGAGCCAACAAAAATGATTTACATAAGTTGACGTACCTTGTTTCGCGCTTGTTGTAAGATGAATAACTCCAAAACTTTGCGACAATTGTACAAAGTTTTACAACAACCATAAACAGGTTTTACGACAACTATAAAAGAGCTCCTTGCTGATGGTAAATCTCAATTCCCACCATACTTTCAGGGTTAAATTGGTAGATTACAAGAAGGTATCAATATCGCTCTATATGTTTTGAGATTTCCTGTAAATAATATCAGGAATCAACGTCAAACTGTTTCTCAAGAGATCGGTTACTGTTCTTTACATAATATCGCTACATCACAGGATAGAAATCAATCAAATCTCAGTGTAAAAAGCAAAGATAATTGGATAAGTGTGAACTACACGGGGAGTATGATGGAAGCATTTCAAATATGAATGAAAAGTCATTAGCTTGCGAAAGCCATCTAAGATATTTCTAGAGCCTATTTACAACCCACTTAAGATTATTAAACATTGCAGTGCCAAAATATTATCCCAATTGAAATCAAACATATATAACTTTATACATAAAATCGTAGTAACAGAGACGTCATACAGCTATGCAAGGCTATTTCCGTCTGGACAAACCGCCTGTATATCTTATACAAAATGACATTGGGTAGTCTAGGATTCGCTGGGGCGGGTTAGAACCAGAAATCTGAGCGGTTCTCTCTGATAGACAGTATGTATATGTACAGGCGATAGGAGGGTAAACGGAAAATAAACAAGGCACATCAAGAAGATTTTTAACAGTTCTGATGCTAGAACTGTTAAGATGTCGTCAACTTTGGGGGTCGTTTCTCAGGGGAAATAACGAGATTGCCTCTCTTGATTTTGTGTATATATATATGTATGTATATGACTGACGTTTTATTAACCTGCGGAAAGCGGAATTGACCTGCTATGGAGTTAAGGTAAATAAAAATATACGGATGGCGATAAAATCTACAGGTCGAATCTAGGATAGACACTTTCATTTCGAAAACTGCCGCTGTTTTTGTTTGGGGTTTTGCGTCCTCACAGCATCCAAGGCTATATGAATTTGGCTGTCCGTGGAAGTACCACTGAAAATAAAGAGAGAAAGGAAAGGCCAAAGTTTAAGCGTAGAATTGTCGAGATCAGGTCAATAATACTTTCTTAAATTTCCTGAAGTGGGCCAGATTATATAGAAAGAAATTCCGAGACAGGGACATATGTGCATAATTCGTCAACCCCTATCATAACACGTAGCGACATCTTGTTTCAACTGCAGATGAACCGTGTAGTTGGGAAGTGTAGGGTTTTCGAGCATCACCTGGGAAACGACCTGCTCGCAGTAATGTGACAACCTACGAGAGTATGCAAGTTCGAAGAAGATGATGTTATTTTCATACTTGTAAATTGGATTATGCGTTCAGCGTATATTGGAGTAACTCTGACGGAAACCCTGTGTACGTCGTGTCGATACCGCTTAGTAAGAATGTGTTGTACTGGTAGAATGTTTAGCAAGATAACAAGAAGATTCATTTACTATTGGAACATTCAGTAACTATAGGTCTGTGTACACTTGATAACTGAAATAATGTTTTCTCAATAATAAGTGAACAAAAACGACACATGTGTTAATGTACTACGTTATATGGTACATATACCAGTTTTTTTGTGTACTCCTTGACACGGGTAGTGGCCGAAAAAATAATTTCATATGACTAATAACGATATTTAAAAATGTTTGCAAAACTCAATGATTAAATCATAGCATGGGACTGCAATAATAATTACATTGGCCTGTTAACTGCAAAGTAAACACAAACATTGATTTTGTGAAAATATCGATGTTGGTGTTACGTAATGTTTCTCAAACATTCGAGAAATTAAATAAATGGTGTTGCAGGGCAGGAAATCATCATGAAATTAGTCATGTGTCGAGTTTTAACGAACGGAAAATATCAATAAACAATAATAATTAATAGCCTGGGCGTCAGTAATTGGTAGCGGGATTTGTGGGGATCGTTATAGGCAGTTGACAAACGCAATATCATAATATTTACTGTACTACAGGACTTGAGCAGTTTAGAAAGTAATATCAGTATTTACTGGCATTATCAGATGTTTATCCTGAGAAGGACAAAATAAGATCATTTTTTAAAAAAAAATATTGCAATTTCGATGTAATTCTTACTTCATAAAATCGCTATTTATAGTATCAATCAACATTCTTTCTTTTTTCTTTTTTTTCTTTTTTTCTTTTTATTATTTCATTTTGGATTTCTATACATTACATCCATTCTGACATCCAGCTCGCCATCTTTATGCATGATATATTTCGTGCTAAATAGATTTATCAAAACTTTCGCAGATTTGTCTTTACGTCAGTATTAAGTTGGCTAGGTGAAATCCCCAGAATGAAAACACAGTTTATACTTAATGAAAACAGTGTAAAAAGGTTGGAATGTGGATTTCTTCTAGATTTCTTATCGCTTAACGGACATCTGGATATAAAATTTGGACCAAGAAATCGACATATTTTGAGGCGGGTCTTTATAATTACACTTATCTTGTAAAATGGAATATTCGAAAAGAATTTTATGGTAACGATACTGAATATAAACTGGTTTGATAATGGTATGTCTTGTCTAAAGGAAAATAAAATGCGGTACAATTCGCAAAAATTGGGCAATAAAATAACCATTATTCTTTAGAAAAAACGCCTTCATCAGCGGATAGTTTTTTTCTTTACTGCCCCGTGTTGTAAAATTGGAAGGTAGCTGATAACGTTATTCCAAATAAGGAAATAAAATGTGAATAATTATCTCAAAACATCAAGAAAAAGCTGTACAACAAGCATATTGTGGAACCTTTCCAACTGGTACAGATGCGATTTAAATCGTAATTAACGACGAAAAGTAGATAAAGTCATGTGAAATGAACTAAACAGTTTTTAGTTAAGATTGGAAACTTTTTCCCAAATTGTTTTCGTCTTTCAACACGTCCTCGTGATCTTTGACCCCAAGTCTGCGCTTTCGGTCCAGTAGCTATATATGTTTCTCTTACATATTTTTTCTTTTCATTTTCAGATTTTTAGAAATCGAGAGCAGTGGACGGAGGGATGAAATCCGGTTCCATTATACTCATGACCAACAAACACTTGTCGAAACATTCCCATACCGACTTGCCGACAATCAGTGGCATAAACTTGCACTTTCTTTGTCGGGGACTCATGTCAAACTATTTGTGGATTGCAATAGAATTTATGAGAGAGTGATAAAAACTGTGGACAGACGGTCTACGGCAGGGACACTAAGATTGTATGTTGGACAAAGAAACGGACAACATGCATTGTTTAGGGTAAGTAGCTCCGGACAAGAACGTAATATTGCCAACGAACGGATAATGTGTCGATTATGAACCTTGCTTCTTACCACCGAATGCATCTCTGAGTTTGCATCATAGAAAAAAAGTTCAGGATTATACAATGTGTATCTTGACCATTTTGTTGTGAAGGTAAGTAATACTTATATATATGGCCCAAAGGGAAGTCAAGAAATATTATTCAGATACAACACATTTCAGCGAATGCTAGATTTTGACGTTGGCTAGATGTCCAATAAGCACTCGGCTATGGACCGGGGATCGCCTTATAGGTGAGAGCATGGTGGACGGGTTTTGGATTTAAGAAACACTTTAACCGTCTTTTGTATTGAATACTCTGTCTATTCCATGATTTCAGCAATTTTTTTGAGATGCTATATCAATTTCTGGGATATTATATTTTCCCTTAACCCAATGACGCTTTCCTGTTTAATAAGTGTTTGTTTGCTGGGCTTATCATCGCCCAGTGAACAGCCAGGGTCATTTTGAGGCGGGGTATCCTTGTAGTAGTTGGTGACTACCTGACTGCACAACAAACGGGAGACACGTCGCATGACATACAGAGCAATTAGGGAAACTGTCTTACACAAAAACACAACCTCAACAGCTTCTCGATAAAAACTAACGGACACGTATAGAGAGTCGAACCACGCACCTCGGGTCTTCACCTGGGGTTACGTGACCGGCATTCTAACCGACCGCTATCCTCTTGAATGAAAAAAACCATTACCTAGATTCGCAGGTGAAAAATTACATGATTGCTTATAAAAATACGTATATAATCCTCGTGATTAAAAATATACACATGTAAAATTTGTTTAGTATTCTACTCAATCTAAACTATTAATTGAGATCTATATATTTTTTCATCTGACAGTCGAAATGTTTTAATACTCTGATGAGCTTTATTTAATTTCTAAGTATTTTTTATTCTAAAAATTTCTATGACAACTCAAAAAGTCCTGCTGATGAATTTAACCAACCCATTCAAAGAAGTAGTTTGATATTATTTCCCTTTATGTACAACGTTAATATATTTACAACCTTGTATAACTGTATCAGAAAGCATCATTAAGATTTTACAGGTCATAAAGGTGCATAGTCTCGAGTTTATTGAGATTGCCCTTCAGAATAGATTTGTTTAAATCTCAGCGACCATAAATCGAATGCTCGATAATATACCATAATTCCGTTCGTTTGAGCTAACTGTCATTAGATAAATAAATGTAATTGGGTAACAGTGTTTAGTTATTTGTAGATCTTACATGGGCTTGTTTGAACTCCACAAATACCATTTTCCTTGGTTAAGTCATCAATGAAACCCCAGACAAGTGCTAAGATACAGACATTTAACGACAGGGAATACAAAGAGCGAGGATGAGGCGGCGTTTTATATCCGAGACAAGATAATTGATATCATGCAAGATTCACAAAGGAAAAGGCGTCTGGTTCACACATTAAAATAAACCTCATAAAAATAAAACTGAGGTAAAATGGATTATATATTCTTCAGTTGCGGATGAAGTAATGTTGGCTGTTAATGATGTGTTAAATCTTTATCTGCGATATACTTCGACATTAGGCCCATTCATCAAAATAAGGCCTAACCCACAATGCGACCTCATATCGTTGGTGGTTTAGCAACATTTTCTCATTATATCCGACCTACCACACATAAATATTTTTATGCTGTTTTAACAGAATTCTATGATAATCAAATTATCAGGAATATGTTTCAGTAGGTTGAAAGAGTTACGTCTATTGCAAACTAAACAAAAGCAAAGACAATTATAAATCATATATTTTGTTTGCGGATTTTTGCAACGCTGTATGATGTTGAAGACCGTTGATATGTGATATTAAGTAAATCACAATGGTGTCTAATTTGACCCCTTTGTCGATTGACAAAAAGAAAGAACCCGTTAACATTGTGTAGCTATGGTGCCCGTTCCAAGGAATAGAAAAAGAGGGTTTATTTATGACACCTGTTAAAATAAGAAAATAAAACATACATAGAAATGTCTTGGATTCCTGAGCATACCCCGGCCCTTTCATCCGAGCATTGCCGACGTGCTTGGTACACCATAAAGCCGGGGTCGGTCTGCGGCTGGGCATTATTCACACTAGCAGACGGCCAAGTGACATGCCATCCCAGGAGGCTTCACAAGAACCGTTCACTTGAATCGTCCCTCCGTACGACGTTGACGCCATTTTCGTTGCCGGCCTGCATATTATGTTGATGTGAAGTGGCATTGAGATCGGCGTTGTGGGGGAGAGCTCGGGAAGGGAGAGGGTCACACACAGACACGTGCTATTCTGAGTGCCATTCTCGTGTAAACCATTCACCTGTTTACACGTGTATAGCCCGCTGTATCATTTACTGACAACACGACTTACAGCACGTGATATAAGCGTTAACTTTCGTTAAGTACACGACTTATTTATCGGTTGCATAATATATTAAACACACTTGGTTTATTTATTCATTTAACGTCCTATTAACAGCCAAGACGTTTAATTAAGACGTGCTAGCTCTTGGAGGTGAGTTTCGAACTCGCAACCCAGAGGTGGAGGACTAGTGATAAAGTGTCGGGACCCCTTAAGCAATCGGTCACCGCTTCCCCCTTTTAAACAAACACTGAAACAGTTATGTATATACTTTATTTGACAAAACATACCATTGTATGTATCTTGATCAAAAGGCGATTTTCCTCCAAAATGTGACAAAACCATTTGTTCGCATTGTCGGCGCTAAAACTCTAGGAGCGCCGACCACGTAACCTCAGGTGAAGATCCGAGGTGTGTGGTTCGACTCTACATACCCCTGTCAGTTTGTGTTTGTGGGGAAGCTGAAAACACGATCCCGTCTGTGATGTCGAGTTTGTGTCCTTGGGCACGACACTTTACCCTAATTACAATGGATGGCATTCGACGGGGTCCCCACTTGATGTTCAGTGAGAAAGGCACTACAAGTAGACTCAAAATGGCCCCGTCTGTTCATGGGGCGATATACCAAGCAAAAAACCAAACGATATTTTACTTTGATAACGTGTTATATATCAAATACCTATACATTGTATCTGGTTACTCAGTTGTAAATATACATCCCGTCCCAAACCCCGATTTCCTAAAGGTCCTTTTCTCCCTTGAGGTACATGTAACACCACAGTTCTGAATGTTTTTCTTTCGTTTCAATTAATGTCTTCTTTGTTCTGTTTCATTTTTTTTTCTTTTCATTTTTTTGGACTGGCTCTTAAGACTACTTAAGCAAAATTGCATAGCAGATAAAACTTTAGCAAGCAAACAAAACTGTAACTTCAATACGAAAGTGATAAAACGAAGGCAGGCTTTGAGCAAAATAAAATTAGCATCAGAACCCTAATGCGACCGGGTGTTCCGGAAGAGCGAACGTTGCATCATCAAATGCCATTTCAGTTATTCGGAAGTATTTTGGATATCGTAATGTTCTTCACTTCACATTTGAATACAATTTATTGGGTTTTTAATAACAAATTGAGTTATTCAATCATTATTCTAATGAAGAGACAAGCTAACTGTTTTACATTTTCTTGTCTGTGGGATAAACACGATAAGTCCACCATGACCCGGACAGTGGTTCCATAACGCATCAGTGATCGATATAGTACACCTTGTAAAATAATAGAATGGTACTCCCGCTAAGAATCGTCCGAGATATGACAGACGCCCGCTGCCGACGCACTTATAAAACAGTAAACGGATCCCATGAATAATTGACTCACTACGAAATATTTGGTATGAAGAATGGATTTGTTCTGAGGCCGGACAGACCATGACAGGCAGACATCTCTACGCCTTCATCATATAATCAATCATAACCCTCGATTCAAAACAGGAAGAGATGCTAGGATTCTAATATATAAAACACTCCGGGTTTTTATCTCCGGGCTTGTCTGTATTTGGTTTCTAGCTGAAGGATATGTTTCGATGAATATGATGTACATGTTACCTTTGTTTCAAAAGCGTAAAAAATAATTAATGTTAAGCCTATTTGTACTGTGACCTGGCGTTCTTTAACCCTCTTTCAGGAAAAGAAGTTCTTTAAGAAGATTGGTTAATGTCTGCTGAAGAATTGTATAAGAATGCATATAGCTACATGTATATATAAATCATCGTAGTTTTAAAGATTAGGACATTATGATTTTCGAGAAATTATCGTGAATGCGTTGTGGATAATGAAAGCCCAATACATCTCTAATCAGAAGCTGATTTTTTGAACAATGTCTTCAGATTCTGAATGATGGATAATATAGGTTCAACAACTTACGGCCTCTACCATTAGACTTTTAAATGCCAATTTCCCAATGCCCGGTTCTCAACGGTACTTCCAGTTATGAGTTGAGAATAAACTTCAACTTTATATTACAATATTTCATCAATATATGCAAAACCATAAATCTTCGTTCCCCATATACTTCTTGTGTATTATTTTTTTTCGGCAAAACACTACCTACGGAAAGACGGTTGACATTCGTAATATTATGACAACACCCTATTCAAATTCAGGGATAAGTTATATTTCAACATTAATTTGTGGAACTGTCTAATGTGTGAAAATAGCGAAATGTGAAATTTTGAACTTTTTGAAACACGGAAACTATACAGTATATATACATTTGCCTAATCAATTCATATATAACAAAAACACCAAACGATATATTTCTTACTCTTCGCTGTCTAGAGCAGTACAGACTTGTTGCGTCTACCAATTCTCATCAGGATTTTGATAGAGGACTAACCAACATTTCCTCCTGTGTTGAGTGATATTATAGGTGAACCGTATGCAAAGACCTCACAGCAGGCGCCATATTCTAATTCGACATTACAACACTGAATGTTAATAACGGTAAAACAAACATTCTAAAGACAAGAAATACATCTAATATGCAGTAGTTACTCCCCAGCTGATACTCGACCTGTTATACAGCACTCCTGTTAACATGCTCAATCCGACATCCTGTATTCCATTAGATACATATCTTAATTATGACTTTAAATTCTCGGATAATCAAATGTTACAATGATAATATCTATAACTGGTTCTCCACATGTAGCGCGCCACACATTGTGTTGCAGACAAAACATGCACGTGGGTGTCAGACTGCACGTGAAACGTGGACTAATTACACAGCCGGCAATCAAACGAGCTGGATCCCCTTATCTCTACTATATAAATATATCAAGCCATGTACATAGTGCTTCTGCATTCAGCGATAACTAGAAGAAAAACCGTTCAGGAGAGATATGATGTTCTTCGAGTTGTGCGTTGTACATGAATATGCTGTACATGCACGTTGTCTGAATGTGAAGAATTATAATCCGTCAATATAACACATTTTCTAATTTATCCGCCAGCTTACTATTCCCCATTGTTTAAATCTGTATGAATTGCAGCATCCTATTGTACTTTTGAATCAATGACTTTCTTGGCGGCTTGATGGTTTGATGGTATACTACTAGTATATGAGGATATACCGGTATAATAGATGTACATTTGACAGGTATGTCCAGTCTGACTTGTCCGTCTATCTCTCGCCCACGCCCCATTCAGTGCTAATGAATCACAGCAAACGATGATGGTTAAGCCAGAGAAATGACCAGTCGGTTCTTTGATAAAACCATTGTAATGTCATTGTGAGTTAGGTCGGGCGTCAAATGTAGACCGGTCAAGAGGTGCTTCAAATCATTTACACACTTAATTAAAACTTAACTTCTGTGTTGAAATGCATGTACCATGACATTACCTTACTTCAAAAGATTTGCCTGGACACATTTTCGACATTTTCTGCCCTCATGAAATACAAGCTAAGTTGGTTGACATATTGTTGCCTTTTTCGACCACAGATCGGCCGCATAATACAGTTTAACAAAGTACTAAAATTGTCGAGATCCACATTAATGTTTTGCCAAAGTACAAAAATTGTCAAGATCCACATTAATTTTTTGCTAAGGTACAAAAATTGTCAAGATCCACATTAATGTTTTGCCAAAGTACAAAAATTGTCAAGATCCACATTAATTTTTTGCTAAGGTACAAAAATTGTCAAGATCCACATTAATGTTTTGCCAAAGTACAAAAATTGTCAAGATCCACATTAATGTTTTGCCAAAGTACCAAAATTGTCAAGATCCACATTAATTTTTTGCCAAAGTACAAAAATTGTCCAGATCCACATTAATTTTTTGCTAAGGTACAAAAATTGTCAAGATCCACATTAATGTTTTGCCAAAGTACAAAAATTGTCAAGATCCACATTAATTTTTTTGCCAAAGTACAAAAATTGTCAAGATCCACATTAATTTTTTGCCAAAGTACAAAAATTGTCAAGATCCACATTAATTTTTTGCCAAAGTACAAAAATTGTCAAGATCCACATTAATTTTTTGCCAAAGTACAAAAATTGTCGAGATCGCATTAATGTTTTGCAAAAATACAAAAATTGTCGAGATCCACATTAATTTTTTGCCAAAGTACAAAAATTGTCAAGATCCATCTTAGTGTTTTAGAAACCTTAACGAATGAGTAGTCTAAACAGGACGTGAAACATATAATGTATGTATATACATCTAGTTCCCTGCTTTCATCAAAAGAAATACAATTTATAATGTAATGTATCCTGAAGGACGTGCTTAATAAGACGTTTGATGCATTTCATTCTAAAAGACTTAAGATAAAATTCTATAACGATATTGAATAAAAAGCACACGAAAAATAATAAAACATATAGTATTTTAAGAGATTTATGCATTACCAAGAAAGATAACTTAGACATTTTGGGTCATAACAGTTTACAGATTTGTTTAAGCACTAGTTTCATTCATGGATAACTACCCGGTCTCAATGTCAATGAGTATGTACCGAGCATGCCGGTTCAATGGCGGTAGAATAGGTCTTACTGTACAATTAATGGTTTAACCATTCCTATTGTAGCGCCAACCTCCGCGTTCGTTGGGGGTGTCTTAAATTGATAGGAGTACATCAACGCTCTGACAGAGTTTATTGATGGGCGCAGACATCAAACGCTGGTTGGAAACCCGATTCCA
Organism: Pecten maximus; assembly: GCF_902652985.1. NCBI lineage: Eukaryota > Metazoa > Mollusca > Bivalvia > Pectinida > Pectinidae > Pecten > Pecten maximus. The sequence continues at coordinate 4,349,691 of NC_047019.1, read as the reverse complement.
ACTTTGTTTATTTCCATCTTTTTACCTCTTGGTAGCACTCTCCCTATTGGATACAAGAATGACACCTGACTATAAGCAGAATGATCAACTTGTCTATTCAAACTGCAGATAAAATTTCTTCGAGATTAGCGAACTTTATCTATATTTATAAAAAAAAAAAATGACATGCCATTTTGACAATGAAATAAAGACGTTTCCTATATATGTTTTCCTTAATATCTTTACCATCGTTTTAAAACATTTTGTACTTGAGTTTTAAACTCGATGATGAAGAACCTATCAATGCTTGCCGTATTGCTGTTACGTTTACCAACTACTGTTCGCTGAGAGAGCGGTTTGATAAAGAAACATGTTCCTGAACACTGATTTGTTTGAAAGACACCTGTAATCTGTTTTGAAAAGAGTATGTAAGCTCAGTATCAGCAAAAGAATCAGGCAGAGAAAACACCCTCATGTCGTCGCGTGCTCTCACGTGCATTCATGCTCTAATGGAGGGGTACGTAAAGCTGGAGTTAATCTCTATAACGTAGATAATGTTGTGTCTAATTCTAAAATTATGTCATACCCCGTCAACACCCACACTTAGCGCTACAAGTGAGTAATAAAAAGACGAGGCATTCCAAATTCCAATTTTCCCATCCACTTGTGTTTATTGGAGTTGAAGCACGTGATGTGTTCTAAATAGGACAGCACATCCACGCTGATCCATATCTCTTCTGTCTTCTCTTATAAATGTTAAGTTTTAAGCCATTTTAATGCCAATCGGTGACGTGTGTTATCCACTTCCGTTACCAAATATGTGCACTCGTTGACCTCCATTGTCGACCGTTTCAGTTCAGGTTTGTTTGATGTTATTTCGTCTGCAAATGTCTGTCGCTTGGGAAAAAAATAGATGTGCTTCTTGCATAAAAGTATTGATTCTTCCGTCTGTCCCTGATACATTCTCATACCGCGAAAGTTTAATCTTATCTCAAAACACAATAAGTTATGTCTGTTAAAAATTAGAATACCTGTGGTCCATCATTTCTGTCGAAAGCAAGGAATTAAGAAATTCGATAATTCACTTTTCTTGTTTTGACATTTTTGGCAAACACAGTTTGCCACTTTCAAAACAGATTAAACCAGATTAACGTTATGCACTGTGTTAGTGAGGTCGACCTCTATAATATAGACTCTCAGGTGTTGTAGCCTGTCAATCATTCTAGAAACTCGGATGGGTTCTCAGGGAGAGGTTCTTGCATCAATCACCAAAAAGATGTTGCGTGTTTGATTTTATAGACGGCAAGAGAGATGAACGAGATGATTTAGACACCTTCTGCCATATCATCACCGCCATCATCATCGCCATCTTTTAACGGGTCTATGTTTTCATTTCTGACAAACATTTTCACAAGTTATAACCATTTTCCTTTAAGGTGTAACATCATATTCCCACGTTCCAGTCTACTCTGTAGGTACAGCTCTATAAAGAAACTTTAGTCTTTAACGATTTTGGCAAACATGCTATTTTCCCCATACTTGAGAAACCCTTTTAATTACCTTGATGATATAACAACGTTGTTTAGCATATACCACAAGATACATTTTTAACGAGTAATTGGTGTTCCGTTGTCCATGTAACTCAGTTGTGCACAAATAGCGTTAGTCCAGACAACAATTGGCTGTTGTCTCACCTTTCAGACAGTGCTTTAGAGGCAGATATACATGGCGTTTTGTCGTACGGAAATCTACATACATGCCTTACCATTTTGTCACATTCTTTGTCTCTTAAGTTCACACACGCCAATCCACTCGTCCTGACGATATTACAGTTGGTGATTTACCGGTGTTTCATTGCAGTGTTTATATTAAATTTAATTATGCATTGTACTTTGTATCAATACCATACACGATGTTGACGGTTGATGTTTATTGTAATAAATAGTTACGTTTTTTTATGATGCATGATATATTGAATGCGAGATAGAGTTCGAAAGGAAGTACCGAGAAATGGGGCGACTTAAAACAACCCTTTCAATGCGTAAACAGACAGAAAAAACATGCCATGTTTTTGTTATCAGGTTCGAGTGATTCACGCATTGCATTGTAGTCATTTGACTTATCATGTCTTTTCTCACCCTTTTTGTAGGGGGCTTTGCAAGATGTAAAAATAGTAACACAGGCGCATGGCTATCTGTTACAATGTCCACAACAGGATACTGGTATGTATTGTTTTCTGCTCCCTATTTAAATGTCTGAGATAAGCGCATACCATTCGACCACCTTGTGGATGTGGTTTGCTAAGGTTGATGTTTCAGTGCATGAAAAACAAAGATATCATGATTATTCAGTGTAAGCAACTTTAAAGTTGATGTTGTTTTAATATTCCTGGCTACAGTTTCAGCAATGTTCCTTTACTTTTTGAAAAATTCCTTAACTTAAAATGTTCTATGTGAAAGCATTATTGTATTTAAGGAAACAATTTTAGTGTTGGAACACTCCGAAAATTATGTAATGCTTCCGTACGAGTGATTTGTAAGTCAAGGGATTCTTTTAGAAATTCCAGGAATATTGATACAACTAGGGCCGTAGCAGTCCAATATTGGGTCACTGTTCCTTAACTTAAGGAAATTCTTTAAAGTTAAAATTTTGAATAAAACATCATTCTAAATTTTAAGGTTTTAAGATGAATTATACAACTACTCTCGGCTATGTTCCTTGTTCCTCAGTACTCAATGAATGTATGGAACTTACCATTGTAAGAAACAGATAATGCAATTTGGAAAATCTGGATTTTTTGGAAAATCATTAGAGGATATTATAGACTAATTCATTAAAATACTTGTTTGTATTATGATATGCTAATTCTCGATAATTATGTGTGGTACAAATATAATGTGCTTCTAAAATATAATAGATGTGATTTTTTTGTTAAATTGGACATGTATATCTGTCTCCTCCCAATGTTAATCTATGTAACAAATTTCTTTTTAAGTAAATGTGAAATGAGACTTGTAGATTTAGTAGTTAAACTTTTACATTATATCCAAACACATATGTCGACATTTGCATTTATTAAGTTATTGCCAAATACGCTTGGAATTTTAGGAAGGAGATTTGGGTCACTTTACCAAATTACCCTATGTTCACTCCTGGCAAGTTGTGCAATAGCTGTAATACGTAACAAAACAATATACATCGTAAATTGTAAACCAACCTTGACTCCTCAGTGTTTGTGGATTACGCTTGGAAAAACATTAAAAAGCAGCGTAAACCATAACGCCCAAAGCATGTTAAGATCAATTTTGAATCAATCTGCAGGTAATGTGTTTCACAAGTGTTACAAAATCCAGATACTTGCAAGAGTAAAATTGATTACTTTGCAATAAGAAAGACAACAAATTTTATATAACGCATACAGAGGAAATTCCGGATAATTGGATTTGTGACTTTAATGATTTAAAGTGATTAACTTTAGCCATTTCTTCTTCAGCTTGTCCGACATGTGCGCAGTATCAAGCTCTTGAACAGAAAGTCAAAAATATATATTCCATGTACCAGAATCTATCCCTGAAGGTAAGCTTAGCTTTTCAGTAGTTTTAACAATCTTTATGGGTAAAAAAACTAAATCTTATTATTTCCTCAACTTCATACTGGGGGCACTGCCAACACCTAAAGTGTGGCCTTAATTTGCTTAGTTATATGTCTTCCTATCATCTGTTCGCGAGTAGTACATCTTTAATTGCCCATATAGCTTGCTACGGTTTCAGGGTTATGTTCTAGGATCGTCTAGTTCACCAATTCAAAAGGTGAATTGAGAAATCCACCGTGGCTGTGTGTGGTTAGTACGAGACAAACATATCTATATATATGGAAAGGTCATGAAGCTGCATAGAAATCTTGATTTTATCCCGACTACATTGTCCATTTTTTATGTGAGAACAAGCTTCAAACATCGTTAACGACAAGCTGCAAAGCGATAATGTATTCCCATCTTGGATTGTGAAAGTTTGTAAGTGTTAATAACTTATACTTCCATTTGAGCCTATATTGGTTGCATATCTAAATTAAAATTCTGATTGAATGTAATATATTGGTGACGTCCTTGTGCGTTTTGTTTCTTTGTTTTAGGTTTTGCTTATTGAGTGATTTATATAAATTCGATTTGGCTATATTGATGAATATATCATATATTTATCCTGGTAAATAATGGATGCCTTTCTTCGAGGGAAAGGGATGACCCTTTTAAATGCGATCAACTTTGGAAAATACTAAATACAATAATGGTTTTAAAACAAGATGGAATATTTCAGGACAATTTCAACTAATATGAAAATGCGTTATAGTTTTGTCTACTCGTCATGCAGTTATACAGCCAAATACATAAATTGGTATTTTACAATATCTAGCTTCTGCGGGCAGAAGAGAAAATCTTTGGCTTGGAACAGTGTGAGTGTCTGAAGAGTTGTTCCCAAAATGGAACCTTACGGAAGGAAGGGGAGGTGTGGCAGCTTGATCAGTGCACTGTGTGTAGGTGTGCGGTAAGTAAGCCACGCCTATTTGATAGATCTTGATATGCATATAACTGATTGATATTATAAAGGTAAGACATCACAAAGCAATAGACAGACTCGTGTAGGCGGTAAACCCTATAACTAAAGTGATATAAGTTTGACGACACAAACCAACAGACGGATCAATGTAGGCGATAAATCTTTAATCTTACCACTTCAAAGGTTATTTGCCTACATATAAGTGTTTGATGTAGGTTAGAAGACTCTAGATGGACTCGTTTAGACTGTAAAACATATAACTAACACTAGAATTGATACATGTCATTTAAAACAATAAACTTTACATTTAAATCAAAACCTTACAACCGTTGACATATTTTTTGATAAAAACAGCAAAATAGCCGATGCAATACTGATAACTGAACTCTATTTGACATATAAGTAAGAAGTATTTTCTATGAACATAATTTCAGTTTACAAATGCTTGCTACAGTTATTCGTATTTACATAGAAATGTAATAGAAGAGTTAAATAGTACGATTGATTTCTTTTGTTTTTCAGAATGGCACTGTTGAATGTCAGAAAGTGGATTGTCCGCCCGTCCAATGTGAAAACCCTGTATATAGAGACGGAGAGTGCTGCCCTATCTGTCTCAGTGAGTCTCACTACAACTGTATGTTTCTTTGTCTTTCTGTCTTTCTTTCCCTTCTTCTTTCTTTCTTTCTTTCTTTCTTTCTTTCTTTCTTTCTTTCTTTCTCGGCGCCGCCATATCTTCGAAATTTTCCAACATATCATCTAAATATTCTTTTCATAGTCCTTTATTTACATATCCGCCAATCATGATTGATAGCAGTTTTCAGTTGCATAATTGATATTTGATACTTTTATTTTATGTGAACGTAAAAAATCCAAATGTATATTGGAAACATAAATATGCTGTTTTTTTAGATTGAAAATGGCAAGGAAATGAATCGTTTTTTAAATTATGCGGGTTAAGACCAGACAGCGTTTTGAGTCGATTTGCATTTTGGTCGTTCTTGGCAAAGCAGGTTGTATAATTGTCGGGGAAATCGATAAAGTTCTCCTTGAAGAAACATTAAACATCACTTGTGAGGGAGAAAATGATGTGTAACTCCTGCTTTGCATGTCGTTGATATACATTGCGGTAAAGGACTTGGCACAAATTATCCATGTATTGCAGTAAGCGTCATCATGCTTGCCAAGTTTCATTTAATACCTTTGCTTTTTAGACTTTTGATGTAATTCGGTTTACCAATTGTTTAAACTGAAGTTATTTTTGATTGATAAAACAGGTTTAAGGCCAATGAATAATCGCACAGACTATCTCATACACAAAATTAATGAAGTTATTTTGGAAATAAAAATTATGTAAAACAAATAAACTGTTAATCACAAGTTCTTGAATATTTTAATTAAACTTTTATTTCTATTATGGTGTGTTACAGATTGGTATATCCTATTAATTTGTTTCATCCTATCCTGAAAATATATAAATTTCATGCGAGCATATATATTTCGCTTAAAAGACTTATTGTTGAAAAACACTTCATCTTTTCAACATCAATCAGATATTACAGTAACATAGAAAATCGTCATACATATATGATCGCTTTGGAAGCAAATTGGAATATGGGTATAATGTCCAACTACATGAGAATATTCTAGGATAAGTTGATTCAGGATTTGTTCGCTTTGCATTAGTGTTTAATCGGTTATTTGTCTTTTGTGTTTAGACGAATGGATATTTTCTTATCTACAGTATGTTTTGTGGGGTTTTTGTTGTTGTTTTTTAAAGATATTACCGATCTGATATTATCAAAATAGTACAATGTAGAATGAAATCATTCTGATAAAATAAGAACTCAATGTGACTCCTTTACCAAGCGTGAACCGTCCGAGAATAAAAAAAAAAAGAGAAGAATCCTGATGGCAAGTACTGTACTTTTAAAATGCGTCATCTTGTGTACAAGCGAATAAAAGTCAAATATTTAAACAGTAACAAAAATGCAGACCAATTTCAGATTTTTAAAATCCGTCTTTAAGAAAACAAAAAGTAGAGATTCTGGGAGACTCCCAAGTGCCTTCTAGATAAGACCATTATCATTCTCAGACACTGTTTAGTTGCCGAACTTCCCAGCTGTTGTACCATCCATCTAGCTTGCCGAGCCTGATATATTAGAGTCTATGTGTGTCCTTATATCAAATCCGTGACTGGAAAAATCATATTGCCAATAAGCCTAATAGTAATAATTTGTAACAGGTTGTCCGTTCATTAAATGCTTTATGGGTACCATATGTCTTCAACCTGTTGGTGAAATGAAGGAAGGCGGGCTAATGTGTTGGTTATTGTTAACAACTGCCTTTAATACTTTAAACAAGCATAAACACACATTTTCTTAATTCCGGTGGTTTAAAGCATTTGTCTATATTTTAAATGAAACCAGCATTTTGCAACCGTTAAATGTTAAAGTTAAATTTTCAATTTTTATTTCAAACAACCTTTTTTTTTATAAATGATCAATAGAATCTACCACGTATGATATAACTAATGTGATATATCTAACGGAATAACACATCTTCAACAACATTGTGACGTCATGAATGTATGACGTCAATTGAATGGTAGTGCAAAATCGTCTCGATACAATATAAATAACTCTGGTTTCAAATATTTGTCATGCTCGTCCTAAAGTTATTCAATAAATGTTTAGAAGACCAATTAGAGTATATTACACAATAGAAAATATGTTCATTAATTGTTTATAAATATGGATTCTTGATTGCTCGAAACAGCCGGCTTTCAAGCATGAATCATCGTTTGATTTTTCCAGTAATTACTTGATTTGGTCGAAATACCGGAACGAATCTTGTTTTCCGAATGGAATCCAATTTGTAATCATGTTCACAGATAGGAACAACACTGAGTCGTTAATTTTACCATAATATCCAATTAGTTCCTAGATTTGATACCATATTTAAAGACTGTTTCTTCCTAACCCCCCTATGAAGATGACAAAAACTACAGACAGCTTTGTTGTAACATATTGATATAATTACACTTAACATTTAAAACACATTATCCGCGTATAGATTTTTGTCATCCTTTTGAACGGGTACTGTATTACTCATTCGGAATTATTCATCGTTTTCGCGATAAACTGTATACTCTAATATGAAATGTATTTCCCTTGCAGCCAACTGTTTCTACAGCGGGAAGTATTACGACCACGGTCAATCCATCACTCCGCGCGTGTGTGTGACCTGTACCTGTGATGTAAGTATAGAATTGGTTATATTATTCGTCTTTCCGTAATTACCATAATCACCCGCCTATAACGGTCTCAAAACACTAATTACTAGTACTTAATTCGTGTATATTAAAAGTGGTCACGTCTTTTGTGATAGAGACCAAGTAGGTACTGAACTTATATGGTTGAACGTGAATATCAAATTACATCATAATTGCTAGTAATGGCATTATGCCGACCATATACTGCAAATGTTATTTGTCAAGTTTCGCGGGTTTACGGCTTTGACACTAAACGAGGTATATTTTTCGCGGGAATTATGAAACGAACATAAATTTCCTGTATTAATTTTATTTCCAATGTAGATTGTTTCGCGATTTACTTCTGTTATCAATAATCATGAAAAAAGAAACCCTCGAAAATACTAATGTTTACAGTATCCTATAACCCCATATCACCTGCCACTAATTTCATTTGACCTATGCGGACAGACCAGTTGCATAGTTACAGTAAATTATGAACGTAGGTATGTTCAGTAAAACAGGGATCCAGTTTTTTTTTTTTTTTTTACAATCACTGAGCTGTTGGTGATAGTTAAGAAGCATCTTTTTTTCTCAAATTGTAATATCATAGTGTACTGTTAACGTTTTGGTTTTGGCGCACTCAATTTTTCGCGCATTACCAAACTATACACCAGATTAGAACAATGATGCATAGGTGAACCCGTATGATTTGCTATGAAAAGTAGTATAAATATAAGGTGAAATTAGTGCGATAGACATTTAGCCTAATGCTTCCTGCGCAAATAGCTCTGAAAATAATATAACCACGAACATTTTTACGTCTACAGAATGTGTTAACGTTTTTGGTCACACAAGTGAAGACCAATCTGCTGTTATTTAGATTCCTGATAAAATGCGTGGCTTCCACCTATTATTTCACTGATGTTAATTGCAGCAGTCATTCGCTAACGAGCGCACAGACTGTCTCGATGGCTGTAAATAACGTTAATTATTTCATGTGTTTCCCTAACATTCACTACTCAGCCTTGTGAATAGATTTATTTGTGAGGAGTACAACTGACCCCGATATTACTGACAATCAAACAGAACGTTTGCACCACTAACTCAATCTCGGTAAATAGCATCACAGCATCATGAAACTCACAAAGAATGTTCATTGACGGTACCAAAAGTGGCCGTTCAAACCCTCAGGATACCCATCTATATTTCTTACGGATTTTACCGCGATCCGCAAGATAAATGGCCTCGTACATGTATGAAAAAGTATTTTTTACAATAAAGTTAATATCTATTAACTGTGATAATGGAATAATGAAGGTCGAACAAAAGTCAGCATGTAACGGATAAAGTCAGAACAGTTTTCGTTTGTCGTTTTTTTTTTTTTTTTTTAAATGTTCCATTTGAATCAGTAATAACGCATTATGCGACAAGTTATCATAAGTATACATCACCTTACTTTTTTATTATCAATTCATAAATATTCTTCTCCCTCCCAGACTTCATTTTTTTCGGAAAAAGGCATTGCATTATGGGTAAATTGAAACGATATTTGTTTCCTCCCTAAGCTTATTTCAGTTTAATATATATAGATATATATAATCACATGGTAGACTCAACAACGAAATACATATTCAAAAGCGATACCAAAAATGATGATTCAACGAAAATTATTTTCTGTACATCTACTCGACAATCAGCAAGGAAAGAAACCTTGAACTGTTTCACTTCAGTAGTTTATGTTAAGTAACATGTCTCGTTTCTGTTTCAAAATTGTAAGGATGTATACAATACTGCTAAATTGATTAAGCACAAACAGACGTGGTAAATGGAAAAGGAACACAATTGTGTAGCAACATCATCGTTCCTTCATGTATTGCGGAATGCTCGTGGTTAAAGAATCTGTAACTTAGCCCAACATTACCGTCATCTCTCGAGTGCACAGACACTACAATACCTATGTTCCTTACAATGAACTAAAGGCAGAAGTGAATTGGTTTTGGACTTTAAAGAGTATATAACCGAGGTCGTAATACTTAGAGAATATAATCATTAGTTTATGTCAATTGTTCATCAAAAATATTTCGAAAAGTGGTGAGAATGTTTCAAGTTTTTGTATGTACGAATATTTCTTGAAGTGAAATGCGGTAGGCCTTATGATGTTGCTAAGTCCTGTGGAATGGAAATATTTTTTTCTGGGGGATGATTTAATTTTTCTTGATAATGTTATTGTAGCTTCGCTTTGACGTACGTGAACCAATATGTTTTATATTTTTGAGTGCTTTGATATTTGGAAATAATTTCAATTGTGTTTTAAAAACTTGATTGATAAGTAAATTGTACACTTGTTTTTAATATAATTACGAAGAGACTATACAGTACGGCGTATTGTGAAACCATTTGAAGGAATAAAGAAAAGAACTTTCCATTAGGACGTCAAAAACATATGTGCGTGAAACATTATTTAAAGAATGTGTCTGGAGATTAAAATTGCGATGATATCCAATTACATTTGCTCCTGTGATACGTCTGCATTGGAATACGCACCCTAGATCGTTAATGGTACAATACAATTATTGGACTCCAAAAACATCGCAGCCCCTATCAAAAATATGAAATTGAAAATACTTAGCTAGTTTGATAGAAATCGTCTCCTACTATGAAATGAAATATTCGTGTGTACTTTTGGTTTGAGGCTTTCAGATTATTTCGTGGGTAAACATTTTCGTGGTAAGCCCATGCAACACAAATATTACGATAATACATACAATGATATTCGTTGTTTTCATATTCGTGGTTCCATAGCGAAAGTTAATAGACAACAATAGTCACATGTTCACTTGTTATTCTTATCGGACCGATGTATCATCATTTAAAGCACCAGCTATGCGATTTTATCAAAAGAACTATTCAAGTCTTATTTACCAAACTCCCTGTATGTCTACTTTACTGTTCTATAAATTATAAAATGACATTTGTTTTACAGGACGGACGGATGGCATGTACCAGAGTTGACCCAGAAGAAAACTGCGAGGCATTAGACTGTCCCGTAGAAAAACAATTGCATATCAAAGACGAGTGCTGCCCAGTATGTGAAGGTGAGCATTACATGAAGTTGATGAAACTTTATCCAAATAAAGTAATATAGCAATCAATACGAAATTTCGTGACGGATATATCCATTTGATTTAGACACAGAACAACAAGTGCAAACTGACACACACGAAACTGAAATTCTGACAGTTTTTAAGCTGATCTCGTTAGAAAAATGACTAAAACCAAGCGTTCCGGAGGTACGCAAATCTCATAACAGATTATTGAAATAGAAGCAACAAACAAAAGGGAAAATTGACTGTAGTTGGTAATGATATTGTATTGCTAACCTCCTGTGTATCTGGAAAGTTTTTTTCGGAGATAAATAGGTTGATGGTGTAAAACAACCTGATTAAATCGTGTTCTCCCGTGAATATTAATATGGTTTTCTTAATATCTATTACCTATCTAAATTAACTTTTCTTTTCATTTGCATGAACTTTTTATCTTGTGTGTGTGTCGGGGAATATTTTATTGTGTTTAATGTTTTAGGTACTGATTTCTGCTCCAAGGGACATGACTGCCATGAAAACGCTGTCTGCGTTAATATGGCTACCCGCTACGGCTGTCAATGTAAAATAGGTTTCACAGGTGATGGAACGCGTTGTGAAGGTAACTATGATTTCTTTTAATTAAATTTTTACTTTTTATTTATTAAATCATTTTAATATTTGTTTTCCCCGATTCATACAAACGAAGATGAATACCTTAATTCTAACTAAAAATCGTCAAAACTCCAACAAAATAGATTTGTATATCAGCATTTAAACGTACAAAAATATAAAGACCGGATGTTCCGGAAGTCAAGCGTCGTCTGCTTCGTCGCCAATAATCTTCGTACTTATTTGAAGATTGCCTGTTATGCCTCTGCTTTGTCTTTCAGATATTGATGAATGTCAAGTAAAAGGTGGGAAGACCGGACACCATTGTAATGGGAACACAAAGTGCGTCAATACCATAGGATCATACACGTGTAAATGTCCATCTGGCGAGACTCCAGAAGATCCTTACAAGTGTGAAGGTATCCACACATCGTCTTCACCTGCAATCCTAAATACGTCACTATCATTACTGGCCGTGGCTTTCTCGCTGCATTTGTGCCTTACATATTATCATTTACATATTTCCTAACGATAGCTTTACCGCCATGTTTTCAATGTGGACAATGCCCTGTCTTTGTTTATCTTCGTTTTTCACCTTCTTTCCATCTCTGTCTTTATGAAATACTTCTTTTTAACTTCAATATTGGTAATATGCTTTATGTAGTTACCACAAAGTATAAGTATTTGAAATCAGTATGAGTCCGATAGGCAAATATTAATCTGGTATCCATCTTTCTTGCATAAGTTGTAATTAATTTATTCTCACAATTCATAACAATGAATATGTTCTATATATTTATATTGTTTTATAGTTTAAAAAAATAATATTCATGAATTTTATGCTTAAGTATTGCGACTCAAATTATCTCGCACGTTCATCTCCGTGTTGTATACATTGTCATGCGAATGTTGCAAGCAAGAAAAAATATCGACAAAATGTCAATTTGAATGACCGTCTCTTTGCGATTCAATAAGTATGAATTGATATTAATTTATATTGTCTTGTGGTGATGTTACAGAGGCATTGTTCCATTCATTAACTTTCCATTATAGTAGTTCGCTTTATGGCGAATTATCAAATATAATATTCCAAATGAGATGAAAATAGAAATATATATATTGATTCATTTTGATAATGTAAACTATTGATCTATGTGTCACCGACGTGGATTAAAAGATGGAATAAAATGAGATATAGAATGAAAGTGAGAGAACTTCAGAGTGAGAGAGAAAGGGAGATATATAGGGAGAGAAATTGCGATAGATAACGGTGTAAATTTTATTTGTAAATATTAAATTTGTTGTTGTTGAAATGTTTGTTTATGTGAATGGTTGTTTAGTAAAAGGTGATCATGTGATTTCTCATATACCACGAAAATCATGAATGTCAAAATGACATAGAATGAATGATGTCTCGAATGATCGTGATAATTGTGATTATGGTGATTTATTTTATGTGATAATTTAAATGTAGTGTAAGAGGAAATGAGTCGTATTCATTGCCCGGATGGAAAGGATATGTATATTTATTTACATGTATAGATATGTTGAGTGAGAACGATAAAACGGTATAGTCATGAAAATTATCAAATGAGAAAATACTTTTTCTACCTCTGGAAAATCGGCTGTAGGTTTTATTACAAAAATTGGTTAATAAATCCCATTTCCTACAATCTGAATTGGTGATCGTTGTCTATTTCATAATCATATAATGACACAACTATGTATAGCATAGCTATACCAAAACAGCGCAGGCAGTCGTTGTAGAATTTGGTCTCTTATCTATTGGTCAAGATGTCACAATACAAAAGATGTGCTCTTAAGTAATACCATGTTTGCATATTTAAATAATTATCTTTCATCACGGTAAATTTTAATTTTCCCTTGGGTATTTTAAAGAAATTTCAAATTCAATACAAAATGAATATGCCTGTTCTGTTAGCGTATAGGCCCTTTCGTTTGCATTATCTTTTGTTTTCAGAATGTCAATCAATGCATACTTTATCCGTAATCGAAATCATATAACAAATGAAACCCGAAAAATACTGCTAAAAAAGTATTTCATACAAAAAAAAATATGTTAAAAGCTGTTTGATTTTTTAATATTGGGTAATAAATCACGTGACTGTTTATAATAAACTGCTTGCGATGAAAGGACATGCATAGTTCTGCCATTTGGAGAAAAACCGCGTAATTATCACCTTGTCAATATTTCAAATCAACACTTTGCGGCAGCTTTTATTTTTGCTAAATGCAAACGATCCCAGAGCTGTTCATCAAAAATTATGAATTGTCTTACTTCAGAAGACAAACTATTCATATTGTATCGTTATTCAAATTACTTGTAGGAAATTGGATTATTTTTCAATTTACAGTTGATTTTCCAGAGATGATTGGAAAATATATGATATATTACAATAATTCAAAACATGTATTATTGTTTTACAAAAGGTGATAAAAACGTCTCCATTTCCCGCTCAGCATGTCGATCTTTCATCTTGTGGAATCTGTAATCAATATGGTAGTTAGAGCTTCAGTGGACTTCAAAGTGGATCCAGTCTCAGTCACTGACGTGGGAGGGGCGGAAACTTCGTAAATGGTTCATCACATCACTGTAGAACAATCCATGCTTAAACAATACCTCAAATTTGAAAAGAAAAAAAAGTAGGAAATTCTGTAAGACATGCATGCCCCCGCTCCTTGCAACAATGCGTCCCATGCCGCAAGGGGTGATGCTATGATATAAGTATGAACCAAAACTGCAGAGGGGTTATCAAGATCTGTCATTGATTGGACGCGACACGACAGGACTTATATCTTCTCTCAAATGGCTGAGACATAAAAACATAAAGACTTGTTGATGACGGTGTATACATTTTTGCATTACCATGGTAACACACGCCAATTCTATTACGCCATTCTTTATCTAAATATGTGATAGTATGTCGTATTTAAGCAAGTGCTGACACTGTTCAGTACGTATACCAAGGACACTTCAAAGTTCAAGGATATAGTGAATGGGTTGCTCGATATAAGCCCGATCCAGCCATATTATCTGTGATAAGAACAAAAAGCGGCAAACATAGAATTTATTTTTGTTCATCTTTATCAGTTATTTCCAGGTGTAAAATAAAAAGTTGGGTCTTTTGTAAATACCAGAACAAATACAAGGCAAACGCTAACTCGCTAAATACTGTTAAGCATCATTGAACCCCGCCATCTTCACGCTCTTTTAACAATTTCTTGATAATCCGTAGGATACCTGCCTCCTAGCTGTTACAGCCGATTGATTCAGTGTGGATTTGCTAATTTATTGTCAAATTTCCAAGGATCATGCACTTTGCTATCGGTCTAACCTTCGAAAGACTGAATAAAATCCCAATCGAGTAACCATTCAATCCATGGGGGCCTGGAAGTGTAAAATAGAACAGTACACATCGTTATTTTTTATCGCCCAACAGGCGAGCACAGTCGGTTCGGGAATCAATTATAAAAAAGCACCAGACTTTCGCATCGATAAATAAATCCTGGTTTACGTCATTAACTTCTGCAAGTGACTCTACATGAAAGACATTCCAAATGTTATATAACGATGCCGGCTTGTTCTCACTCTCAGATAACAGGTATAGGATTTTAATATTATTTCAGGATAGCGAACCGGAATCGGTATAATTGAGGAATCAAATGTTAACTGGCTCTGATAGGACATGCCTTGCTGGAAAACTTTTAATGAAGTTCACCTGTTCTTGAATAAAATAAAATTCCCATTAAACTCATTTCGCTACGTTACGTATGAGATACGGTAAGGCTCTCATAGATTTCCCTGGCACGTGTTACATCTGAGTATAATTGAGTAGTTGGTTGGCTACGTGAAAGAAACCGAAAGTGGTGAAACAGTTCTTGGTATAGCGGAACCTCACTGTTTTACACGCGTTGATTTCTGGTCTGATGAATATTGGCAGGGAGAATCTGTGAAGCTAGACTCGCTTGGACATGGCTTTGCTTTGTCGAAATGCTGATAATGAATTTGGGCACAAGATGAGCAGATGACAGACAGAATTGAAGGCAGAAACAGGTCTTCGAAGCGGGACGCACCGACACAAATTGGAGAATTCGAGAACATTTTAAAATGGGGGGAAAACTACAACCTAAGTATGATTACATGGATTTCTCTAAATATTATTGAATATTATTATTTTTACTTTTTGTATTTAACCGCCATGATGAAGACGTAAGTCAGATAAGTTCTAAATCACAAGAGTCGTTAACCACAAGGATGTCCAAGAAATTCGACCTTGCGCCGCAATGACAAATTGTTGCGATAACAAAATGAGAGCTTAATCCTCTCAGACAGAACTTACAAAGTAACCTGGAAGAGGTATTTATAGTCGATAATGGTTTGGCTGCCGACTTTGAGAGTTCTCCTGTTCTAATTTGTGATAAAACACTTAATGCTTGGTAATAAATCGACAGACTTAGTTGAAATTATATGTGTGTGCATTTCAATATTAAAGAGCTATATTTAACCGTACACATCGTCAGGTGGATGCATATGTTTTACTTCAGGGCTTCACATTCATACCATCGTTATTTTGATTATAGAACCAATGTATTTATAAAATTAATATCTCCGTGTCGTTATATCAAGATACATGCGATATCTAAATATTTGTAATGAAGATATTTAAAATACTCACATTGTGCATAAAATTAATGTGCAGTTCGGTAACCATTTATGATGAGGATGATAACTTGATTTGATCAGAATTACAAAAAATAATAATATGAATCCGATGACTTTTGATAATATTTTTATTTGATTAAAACCTCAATATGCTAAATGGGTTTCTAACAAATTATATTAACTTGGAAAGTATACAAAACAGCTAATTTCCTTCCTAGGAAAAACATCATCGTAAAATGATTTCCAAACGTATAAACTCTTATCTCCTTAAAATGTGCATGTAGTTCAAAAAACATAGCAACATTTATTGGTGAAATGTAGGATTCCATAGATTGTTATGCCTCCTGGTGATTACGTACACGTATCTTGTACTCCCTGACGCTATGCACTTTTTAATAGACAAGACAACTTGTTACAAAAGCAAGAAGACGTATTTAACACGTGAAGAAAAGAAAGATTGCCATAGGAAGCCATTACGTCAATGTTTTAGTGAAGTTAAAAAGGAAAACGCTTTCAACTTCAACTGAAGGACTGGATTCTATAAGAGGTCGACACTTATTGATCATGTGACCTAGCTTCTGTTTTCATTGCTCCATGTCTCGCCCTACGCCTCACTTTCCCTCGCACTCCTTTCTTACATTAACCACTGACATCGCCTACTTAGAAAACCCACGTTATGCATACAAAGCCTCGTAACACGTGATCCGCCTTTTCTTACATTATGGTACGTCATCCATTTCAGCGGAATATTGGTTGTTTCCTGGCTTTGCAGAGTCCTTGAAATAATTCTTTAGGACGGTAATTGACCCTTTCAGATTGTGTGCTTCCTCTACCTTGATCCATACAAGATAATGCAAAGTCATGATGCCTAAAATCTAAGTAGAGCATCATAAACGATTCAGTAAACAGCCATTAAAAATTTGTTACACATTCATCCTCTCATTTTCATCATCATCATAACGATCTTTGTGGGTACATATCTAATAAGGGCTTATCATCTTATCAGGTATGATGGGGTGTTGAATTGCATTGATGACGGCACGCCTACTTTGGATTAAGGAAAGGAAATGTTACTTATGATTGACCAAATAGAATTCACCAAAAGTGTTAGAGATCTTCATATAAAACAGTCATTTCTGTAAACCATATCCTTAGACGTGACGCCAATAAGTGTCAAAATAAATCCTGCTAGCGCGTGCAGATTCCATCACTACCGTGAGTTAAACATTCCTTTTGGATGTCAATAAGAATTTAAGGAGATGATGTCTGTCAACATTGAAGATACATTTAAATATCGTTGCATTATCAAAGGGTTTTGTAAGTAAAAAAGGAGGCTGACGTTCGTTCTTTTGATGCATATTACTGAAATATATATATAAGTAAATTGACAAATTTTGAGGCTATCTGCCCCCTTTTTCATGACAAAACGCATCACAAAAATTACTTGATGGACATAGAACATAAATAAATTTGCTAAAAATATATCAACAGCGATTATATTATCAGAACTGAATTAAAACATAATTAGGTTTACACCTGAACATTGTGATAGCATGATTGATAGAGATTATCTGATTTTTCCATCCCCCCCATCCCCCCCCCCCCCCCCCCCCCCCCCCCCCCCCCCCCCCCCCCCGTTTTATCCTGGAGTTATACAAAATCAAAGTCATAGTGCAATATCCTAAAAGTACATCTAATTATGACATAATCATAATGCTATAAATAGTTTATAGAAGGGAGATAACCGTTATACAAAACACGTGTATTATATGTATGGTAGAAATAGCCTTAAGTACACGATTCAAATATCAGAATTTAACTAACATGTAGTTTTTTAATGAACTTCTCGAATTTTATACTCCAATTTGTGCGAGATTTATTACATCCAGTTATTATCTAAAATAGTAAAATAAACATTTGCAGTAGTCAAGATGGAGCGGTAATGCAAAGCATATGTTGGCCCTGCAACCGAAGCACACTAATAGGAGAAACAGTGTAATGTAAATGTTTTACTAATTCCTCTGGTCATTAAAGTATTCTTCGACAAAAACAAACCAAACATTCATGCTACTTAATATCAACAGTTTGTCGAACGGCGTTATCCCGAACTCTGATAACTCGAAGTTCTTACTTAAAT
The DNA here is from genome assembly GCF_902652985.1 of Pecten maximus. NCBI lineage: Eukaryota > Metazoa > Mollusca > Bivalvia > Pectinida > Pectinidae > Pecten > Pecten maximus. The sequence goes on along the minus strand of NC_047019.1, from coordinate 4,331,393 downwards.
CTAACCTAAAATTCAGTTAACTCGAAGTTCTTACTTAAATCGAGCCTAAAATTCAGTTAACTCGAAGTTTTTACTTAAATCGAACCTAAAATTCAGTTAACTCGAAGTTCTTACTTAAATCGAACCTAACATTCAGTTAACTCGAAGTTTTTACTTAAATCGAACCTAAAATGCAGTTAACTCGAAGTTCTTACTTAAATCGAACCTAACATTCAGTTCTAACAGTAAAAATTATATATAAGATATGCTCCATTACCTCGAATACTCAGGAATCTGTTGTCATGATCCGAGTAATTTCGAGATAAAGAGGTTCGACATTGTTTTAGGCAAAGCAATGACGTGCAATATGTATAAGCGATATATTTAAAAGATGGAATAATATAATATATACTGAAGACATAGATCAGCAAGGAGCCAAATTGTGTTTTCATTTTTTAAACCGTAAAAAAATATCCTAGGAAAAAAACAGATACCTGTATTTTCCATTTTTCTAAGATATGTGTATTTTCCATTTTTCCTAGATACCTGTATTTTCCATTTTCCCTAGAGACCTGTATTTTCCATTTTCCCTAGATACCTGTATTTTCCACTTCCCCTAGATACCTGTATTTCTCATTTTTCCTAGATACCTGTATTTTCCATTTTCCCTAGATACCTGTATTTTCCATTTTCCCTAGATACCTGTATTTTCCATTTTCCCTAGATACCTGTATTTTCCATTAAAGATAAATCATAAGTAATCCTAAAAGACATATGCTCTGCTAACTTTCGGCTGTTTTTGGGATAATCAAAAACACAATTTTACTACAAAAATATTCTAATTATTTACGAGTATACGGACTTAATGATCACATCCTAAATGTTAAGACATATACAATTACGGTAATAAAATCAGCTATTTTTCGATCGCATTAGATTTAGGGAGTTTTATCACAGAGTTATCGTTATTTTATCACACCTGTACTTTAAGAACAAAAAAAAACTTGGACCCATAGAGAGAGAAAGCATAATATGTAATCACATTCGAAACATGAGCAAAGGTAGATCACAGACGTGGATGCAGAATTGCTTCACTGCTGGGGCGCAAATACAGGTTGGAAAGCTAATGCGAGCCATTATTAAACGATAAGACTTTTATTCTCACCGTCATAAACTCAAAGATTTTCATAATGTTTCAACGGTATTGATTTCGAAGTTTGTTTTATCAAAAATGAATTCGAATCTAATATCAAAGTTTGCGTTATCCATCAGTTTTTTTTATAGTTTTTTTTTTTAAATATTTTTTTTCTGAATAGCAAGGTTGTTTCTGTTCTTGTATGAACGCTAGGGACTATTCACATAAAGTCGTTTTGTTGATCCAAATCTAAATTGCAAAGAAAACTTTAGAAAACAAAACAAATAATCAACATAAAAATGAATTGGATTCATATTTAAAGCAAAATTTAATGTTTCGGTGAGACTGAACAGGTTGTTTTTTCATGCTCTTGTATAAAGCTTATCATGCGTTTTTACAAATATATTAAGAACCGGAAAAACCGCATATGTTCTTTATCAAAATAATTCACATTGGACTGGAAACTGTGAGAATCTAACTAGACTTCCATCGACTCATCACAAGAGAAGATAACACTCATGATTTACAGATAGCGGACTTTGTTTATTCAAGTTTAATAGTATTTCATTGCCAAAAAGCAAATGATTGTGTAAATGTAAAGACAATATGGTAAACCCCCTTCTGATATTTAACTTCGAAGTTCTTGACAATGTCCCTTCTGAAAATTAGTTTTATCTCTGTTGAAAACTGGTTGGATAATACTGGTTTACCTTATCGGAATTTGTGAGGACCACCTTGGATAAAAACTGCATTAACCCACAGAACAACACCTTTTTCCTAACGGTATGCTTGAAATCAGTTGATGTTGCTGAGTTTTTATTTTTGAAACAAATTTCGACTTAAAACGTCACGGGGAAAATATAATCATCATATAAACATGATCCAGGTAACTTATTGTTTATGCAATTCAAATCTTTTTAAGTGAAATGTCAAAAATAATTTCTCTTGACGATCAATGTTATCAATAATATTTTGTAGCAGACCAAGGGATTTGTTTGTTCCTCAATGTTTAATTGCAACATTTTGATCGCGGATTCTAAATAATATCAAAACTCCTTGAATAGGATAAAATGAATAATCGTATACGTCCGTTACCTACAACTAAGGTCAATAAACAAAATACTTAATTAAACATATTGCAATTTCCGAAAATTCCGAAATTGAATAAAGAATGGATTTAAGTACCTCTTTTCTATAATTAGCCACTTTGAAGGATCTTTTTTACGTTTCCCTGACTTCTCTTTTGGTTTTGGTTTTTTTTTTTTTTTTCGCAAAATTTTGGCCACTGGAATCGCTGACGAATCATGAAAGGACAAAACATCTGTATGAAGCACTTTTACATAAAACAAAGCATCTACGTGATGCAGCTTCGCATTCAGTAGGCGACATTAAATTGATCTATTACGAAATTTGTATTTAAAGATACTGATCATTTGTAAACGTTATTGGAAATTTAATGATATGTATGCTGTTGTGGTCTTGACGGGATGTACCATGACGCGTGCCACATGTGGAACAGGAAATGATTGCCTTTCCGGTACACGTGACTTCAGTTGTACATCGCGCTTGGTGCTGTCATTGATATTACCTCTTTTAATTAATCTATATAATGACTGCTGAAGGTATGTTCTTTCATCTCTTTTTCTCAATAGGTTTATCTACTCCAGTATATGTTGTTTCGTCCATTGCCATTTCAGAACAGAACGAGTGTCTTTCTGGCGTACATAGCTGTGACACGAACGCGGACTGTGTGGATACACGCGGGAGTTACACTTGTCATTGTCGTCATGGATACACCGGTGACGGATACACGTGTAATCGTATGTATTATTTCAATATCTATGGTACATTTGTTATTGTAACTGAGACCAACAATACATAGGTTTTAGATGATATTAATGTAAAATATATTTTTAAATATTGTCAATAACATTCTAATGATTCATTCTACAACATACTATAGTAAACATTTCACAACTTAAATGTTACCTACGAGCTACGGTTAGCAATTTTTCCAGAGATGATTTTTTTCTTCTGTTTGCTTCCTTTGTATACATACAAAATGTAGATCGTCAACGTAATATCTACTAATGTCTTCTTGTCATGGTTACCAGTATGATAACGTCCTACCTCATTTTTTAGGACATGGTTATTTTGATAATAAAATGAATGCTTCTTTATTTATAAAGTGTAATAATTTACTATTGTATATCAATACATAATATATTCATTTACATTTTGTAGTTTATAATCATTTACATTTTGTAGTTTATAAGTAGTTTTTATATAATAATATACTGTACACAGGTAAGACCTACGCTGCCTTTCAAGATAGTGCATTACTCTATAGGTAGATTTATACTTTATAGATAACAATATACTAGTGATATTTACATAATGGTAAAATGATTTCTATATGTAGCTATATGCGACGGAAGCTGTCTAAACGGCGGAATGTGTATAGCTCCAAGTGTCTGTGAGTGTCGCCATGGTTATATCGGCATGAACTGTGAGCTTGGTAAGTCGATACAACTTCTGTTTACTAATCACACTCTCTAATCTAGATCTCAGAGTGTTTAATGTGTAATGAACAATACCAAATACGAAATAAGATAGTATGTGTAGGTGGGGCTCTCGATATCATGTAAATAGTAAGCACAACACAATGTTGAACAAAAATAAATGTTACAGTCACAGAAAACATCTACTTTTTGTGGTATGAAGTTGGGTTTTTTCACCTAGATAATTATCAATTTTTCAACTGAGGAAATAATATGGCACTGGAAATATTTATTCAAGGGTGGGTATTTGTAGTTTAATTTTTTCTACGAGACTTTGAACTAGTAATGTCATCGGGAAATGATTGGTGATATACATACATATCAAATAGTTTTGAACAAAACTTTGGCACAAAAACGTCGGCTATCAAGTTAGGTAACTAGGTCATATATATAACATCATTAAATTTCAAACTTGAACGACAAAATATACTCATATACCGTCATACTGCAGCAATTGTGTGGTACTCGACGGGAAACCATCAAATAGCATCTATAAATCTTAGTAAGTGCTTCAGGTGTGTATGTTTATACTCTCAAATTAGGTCGCAGACAAATATCATGACAACAGTCTGATAGGATTGTGTATTGTGTTGTGACTTCCTAGCCCCTTCAACAGGCTATAACCTAATTAGAACCAGGATCGACCTCACAATGTCTATCACCACTAATTGTGATTGCTTAGGCTAGACATCAAAGGTAGTGGTGATGGTCCCGCTGGACTTCATCTGACAAGTCAGAATCCTGTAAGTAATCACCATAGACGACTTAAGCCTTCAGTAAACCTCTGATAGACAGAGGTCATCGGGTACAGATATGGCGTCTCGGCACCTATTCCAATAACGGTAGAACACTACTTGTCTTTATGGTTAGCGACAATTTGTCTTGGGTGTTTTTATTGGTTAGTTGGCATTTAACGTCCCAACAACATAATGAGACCAATAAAAGATGGCTTATTTGAACAGTGCCACCTTAAGAGCCGTGGTATAGTTCAATTTCACTAAGTTGTAATGTTTCATACGCATCGGGCATCAATTGCTGTGACATTATGAATGGATTTGAACCCAATTTGGTCAGAAATATCCATGGGGAAGGGGAACAGTTTTTACATAAATGATGACTTTGACCCCCAACGGGCCAGAGGGATTGGACTCAATAGGGGAAATAGAGGTAATTTCTTTAAATCGCTACTAGTCATAAAGTTATGAATGGATTTGAACCCAATTTGGTCAGAAACATCCTTGGGGAAGGGGTGCAGATTTTGTATTAATGATGACTTTGACCCCATAGGGGCCAGAGGGATGGGCTGAAGAGGGGAAATAGAAGTAATTCCTTTAAATCGCTACTAGTCATAAAGCTATGAAAGGATTGGAACCCAATTTAGTCAGAAAAATCCTTGGGGAAGGGGAACATATTTTGCATAAATGGTGACTTTGACTCCAAGGGGCCAAAGGGGCGGGGCCCAATAGGGGAAATAGAGGTAATTCCTTTAAATTGCTACTAGTAATGAAGGTATGATTGGACTTAAACCTTATTTAGTCAGAAACATCCTTGGGGATAGGGGAACAGAGTTTGCATAAGTGGTGACTCTGACCCGCCAGAGGCCAAAGGGGCTGGGCCAAATAGGGAAAATAGAGGTAACCCCTGTAAATCGCTACTAGTCATAAAGGTATGAGTGGATTTGAACTTAATTTAATCAGAAACATCCTTGGGTGAAGGGGAACAGATTTTGCATAAATGGTTGCTGTGACCCTCCATCCCATAACCATGTATAGCATCGCTGGACGTTAAGGGATAAACACAATTCTGATGTAAAAAAAAGGGGGGGCTCAAGGGTCTTTCCCCACCCTAAGGGACCCTAAGGGACTTAGTTTCTTTCAACACAATCGTGTTGTAAAAACAAAATTTGAGGCCTTTCCGACCCCTAGAGAGTCTGGACTTCGTTATTTCTTTAAAGCAGTTGGGATCCCCACACTATATATAGCATTGTGCGAGATTGACAAATAAAGCTACGTATTAACGAATTGGACATGAACATTATTTTGACGTTTGGTCAAATCCAGCCAGGTGAGCGATACAGGCCCCATGGGCCTCTTGTTATGATGTCTTTGGTATATCTCGACCTGAAGACAAGAGCCAATAGCATTCCTTATACGGAGGCTTAAGCTCTCAACTGAAATGGCATAAGTTAGGCTTTAAGAGGGAAAAAAGCTATTACGAATCCAAATTTAGTCGCCCCGTTCGAATCATGCAATAGGTCGCACATCATGTACAATTCTTACGCCTTGATACAGATATGTTGCGTGTATGTTTGCAGTTCATGGCAGCAATGAAGCAGTCAATTTGCTTATAATAAATAATTCATGTTACAGATATAGACGAATGTGCAATCGAGATAGCGGCCTGTCACAAGAACAGTATCTGTGTGGACACCCCGGGCTGGTACCAGTGTGATTGTGTTGAGGGCTTCCACAGCACATGGCCGGATAACCGATACGGCAGCCTCTGTATGGGTACGTCATTCCATTATATCTCATTTTATTGTCTTATTAGCTCACCTGGACCAAAGGTCCGGTGAGCTTATGCCATGGTCCGTCGTCCGTCGTCCGTCCGTCGTCCGTCAACATTTGCTTCAAATCGCTACTTAGTCAAACAGTTATTATTGGATTATGACCAAATTTGGTCAGAAACGTCCTTGGCGGAAGGGGATCAGATTTTGCATAAATGGTAACTCTTGACCCCCAAGGGGCCTGAGGGGCGGGGCCCAATAGGGGAAATAGAGGTAATTCCTTTAAATCGCTACTAGTCATAAAGTTATGAATGGATGTTCTAAAAACAATTCTTGAGGTATTTCAGACCCTTAGAGAGTCTGCACTTCGTCATTTCTTTCAAGCAGTTGGGATCCCCACACCATAACCATATATAGCATTGTCTGAGATTGACAAATAAAACGAATTGAACATGAACATTATTTTGACATTTGGTCTAATCCAACCAGGTGAGCGATACAGGCCCTATGGGCCTCTTGTATTTAGTTTGCTTTAGGCAGTTTTATAGTCCTATTAAGATTCAGATTCTTAACTAGCTGAAAGCCATCAGGCCTATATATTTGATTGAAATATTTATATATAAATAGATATAAAACACACTTCTTGAAATTCTGTTCCATTACCGTGTAACAGAAAACGATCTCTTCCTTAACTTTCGACATTTTCCTCCAATAGCATGAGGGCACGAATTTTACAAGGAAACCATCGAGAGGTTACCTAATCCGTGTATGATCAGGATGAATTTTAAGCGGAAAAGCCTTTGTCATGGGGCGAAATATCTCTGGGTAACTGATGAACAGGAAAGTAGCATAAAATTATGCACAGTGTATCTCTTGGTTTTTTATTGTTTTTGTCACGTTGGTGGGAACGCCAGCATCTTCAATTAAAAAGGATTGTCTTTGGATGAAGATATTTAGTACATCTTCATTTCCATATTTTCTATTAGCAGCTGCTATTTTGTTTGTTTGTTTGTTTTTTTGTTTGTTTGTTTGTTTGATATATGTATTGTATCTTTGTTCTTGATATACACCCACCGTACAAAACCCATTAAATTTCCCCTTGTTTCTATTTACATTGCATTACATTTTTTTTTTATCTCGTACGTTTTATGAATATGAATAATCACAAATACATATATCTCGTGAAATTAAATTGATTTACAGTATTGTATTTTCTCTTCAGATATAAATGAGTGTGCAGGAGAGGGGCATGGCCATACCTGTCACCCCAGTACGAAGTGCCATAACCTGGAGGGTAGCTACGAGTGTCGTTGTCAGCCTGGAATACCCTGTACCCAACGTCAGTAAAATAAACAAATCATAAGTATTATTTTGCATGCTGTATTATAAATGTACAGTATAATGTCGGGTCGAACAAGTGTAATTTCGCCGAAAACTGGTCGGCTATTGGATGATTGACAAATATGAGGAGTACATGTGTGTTTTTGGTCGACTTTTTTGTATTTATCTTGCATTATGTCTAGTAGTTTTGCTGCTTTGTCGAATTGTCTGAAAAACGCGAAAATATCACTGTCGCGAAAATATCCATGTATACAGTATCGTTTTTATGTGGTAGAGAATAAATCATCACATCAACGGATGATTATATTCGATAACAGACATGAGAATAGCGATTTTACGCTTAAAGTACAAAATAGTAGTTGGTCCCTGATAGCAGTTCATTCTATATGGTAGACTTCATAACGAATATGGATATACTAGTAATGTATCATTTCAAAGTAGTTTGGCGGTCCGATAGAACTACATGGGGTATAGTTATCAATTTGTGTTTAGCACGTGACATTGTGATAAGCTTTCGAATGTGTCATGCATTCTGCATTTTGCAGATGTCCAGAGTATGATTTAAGAATTGTACGTAGTTTTAGGGTTTTTTTTTTTATTATTACATTATGGAATTTTCTTATTAACGTCGTGCATTTAATAGCTCGGATTGTTTCAGAATGCCACGACAGGGAACGTTACCATGACAGCGGAAGTGTTTGGACGCCATCAGAGGACAAATGCATGGAGTGCACTTGCAAGGTACGGAATATCATAGGTTTTTAGGTTAGAGCAGATAAACTTAGTTTGGTTTACTTCGTTATAGAGATATCGTCAACTATGTACTAGAATATATCTAATTTGAGATTTTTTGTGTTTTTTTTCAATTTGTTTACTTGTGTACAATCAACATAAAAACAAAATTTTACCTGAGTATTGTTTCATATATATTCTGTTAAGTATAAACGATGAAGATAAGTTGGTTCATAGAAAATAAAATGTTATGGGACAAAGCTTAAAAAGAGGGTTTTTCGGTTCTGCAAGGCTCGCAACTTGGGTTAAGATTATGTTTATTTTTTTAACTGGTGAATATCATACATATTCCATTTAATATGTTTGAAACTGTTAATACATTCAAACCTGCCTTAGTGTCGACCTGCATTAAGTGACCCCTCTCATATGTGACCATATTCCCCCCTCTAAGTGTTATTTACTATGCCAGTTACCAGAATCTGGATTATGAGACCACATATGTGACATTTTAATGCCTCCCTTGGAAGGTCACATAGGACAGATTTGACTGTAAACGTCTATTGTTGGTGATTTTTCTATTATATATTTTTTCTTTCCGCTTGAATAATTATCGAAAATACAATCCATCTTGCCAGTTCAAGAGTGGTTCATGATTGTAAAACACTTTAATGATGACGTACTTGTATTTCAGTTGGGAGTGTCGACATGTCACAAACGTGAGTGTGACTGCTCCAATCCTCACACAGACTATGATTGCTGTCTTCACTGTGACAAGACCTCCCAGTGCATGCACCAAGAGGTGCCCCTCATGTTTGACAACGGCGAGAGATGGATCTACCAGTGTCAGACCTGCGAGTGTCTCGTAAGTCTGTAGTACATGTATACTCCAAATAAGTTTTGTCTTAATAAAATGCTGAAAAAAAATGCGAATGCGAATAATATGATGTATTCCCACGATAGAAAGAAGCGTTGATACGCTGAATTGGTGCTAAAATGTTCAAAAATGGTTTCTTTTTGTCCGAAGAGCAAACTTCCTATTTTGGTATAAAGATTTTTCTCTTAATCTGTTAACTATCGAGTTAGTAACTTTGCATAAATAATGGTATTGAAATGTTCTAAATGTTATCTCGAAATATTTCAATTTCTGTGTTCATCAGTATTCCACAACTGCTTTTTTGAATTTAAAATTAAGATGAAATTGACAATTACCGTTCCATGTTTTGCCACCTGAAATAATGATTATCATGATATTCAGTAACAGTTACCATTGTGGAACTCTCTATCCTTAGGAGGGCGAGATTGACTGCTGGCCGCTGCAGTGTCCGAAAATCACGTGCCATACGACCATTCTAGAGCCTGGGGACTGCTGCCCCCGCTGCGTGGAGGACAACCCGTGTATCAGCCAGGCCTACGTCACAGGAGGGGCAGACAACTCTGCTACTACATGTCTGTACAAGGGACATGCCTACACGCATGGGGACACGTGGGTACTCGGATCAAAGCCATGTAGCACGTGTGAATGCAGGGTAAGTTTTGAAATCAAGGAAATTAAATCTAGAATACTGTTGGCGTCCATATCTTAGCAGCAATCTTATTTTTGTATTTTCGGGTTGAAAGTATTATGGGTCATGATTCTTTCTACTAATCACATTGGCTGTACCAGACTGGTCACCAGCAACTAAGATTTCTCAGCTAAAGCTAAATTCTGTTGCAAGATTATCTCCCCTTAGTGACAGCCAGACATACCCTATAGACTAAAATCATTAAGCTCAAATCTATTTACATTCTAGTTTTTATATTTTTGAGACTGTTGGGCCGGTCTACACCAATTCATTAACTAGCTATTCTGATAAGTTATTCGCTAAAATTTGGGAGCGCTAATATATAAATGTGTTTTATAAATCTACTATATTTATCATTAGGGTTAGTGACATTATCACAAGTTCAGATAATATACTCATTAAGATAGGGTGCATATGTTTCTACTTTACAACAATAATTGTCTTTCAGCTTCCAAGTCTAGATCCTCTTCCATTGTTATGATTCCTCGCGGATCTATGTTGAATATTCCGTGATGATTTGATTAAAATTCGTCATCTTCTGTTGTCTTTTTCAGGTCGGTCATATCTGCTGTCTGTATAACCAAAACTGTACAGCGATACCTGATTGAAGAAAGTAATTCTGGTTTTGATGGCACATACACACGTTATATATCATAAGGTAATGATTGAGCTTAGTTCTAAAATGATCTTATTTATACTCTACTACAATCTCACAAAAATAACTTCTTGGAATTATTATTGGATCGAAAATATTATTAGAGTAAATTGATGCAGTTAATGTAGGAAGATTACATGCAAAATAAAAAAAAATCGAGATAGTTCATACAGAGGGATGACAGATATTGCGGTACTTGGCATCCCCTTTCAGAATATTGGCCAAATTACCAACGTTACACTTTCCATTTTTACAATTGCAAGCAATAATTTCCACTGGTATTGTGTTATTTTGTGTCGCACCTTAAGCAAAAACCAGGCCTCACAAATTATAGAAGTGCATTACACATAGTTTGAAAATTGACTTTTCTGTGTATATTTTGCTTTTAAGGGCATTTGGCACGTTTGCCGAATGTATACGTGAAGGGAGGCAACTCTTTATTGAAGGTGATTTTTTGCATAATATTTTAATAGTATTTAAGAGTGTATTCGAATTTTTGAATTGAAATAACATATGTAATTATTGTGAGTATCATTGAAATCCTGTTTCTTAAATTTAGTCGTTGTGAATGTTTGTAATTTATTATAATACCGTTTATACCTGATTAATACTTGAATTAATTTATTGATTATTCATTTGTACAAAAACACGTACCCAACTGCACATAAGCAATCATTATTTCAATATCCCGTACGAAATTATATGTATTATTCAGTTATAAAACTTGAACAATTATTAATAAGAACTATTCCTTTGAATTGGGATTTCTCCTTTACTCAAGAATTATTCATGAATTCGAGAAATGCCTCTTGTGATTTTTTTTTCAGTAGGGGAATGTCACAGACATTCTGGTCTTTTACGTTTTATTTAGTGTTTAAGAAAAACTGCAAATACATCATTTAGATATTTCACATATTTCATGTCATAGATATATGTGAAGAAGCCTTATTTCATATTTCTTTTTTTCTAATTCGTTGCCAATGAGTAAATATCCATCTCCGTTTTTTTGCTGTAAGTGCTTACTATATATATATATATATATATGACTGTGCTTATGATATGTAAGTGTGGTAGTATAATCACGTTACTACCTCACAGTAGCAAGTTCATGTTATCAGGATGTACTATATCAGGACCAATGCAAGTTAATGTTCATTAGTATAAGTAGCATTGTATATTTGTTTGTTTGTTTGTTGTTTTGTTTTCTGTTTTTTGTTGTTGTTATTTTTTTTTATTATTTATTTATTTATATTTTTTGAAGTAGCGGATGTTATAATGCTACTTTGAGCTCCTCACTAAGTGTTGTGATTCAAAAGGCTAGATTAGATGTCATATAAATACTAGAAACAAAAGATTTTATCTTGTTTAAAACATCGCATAATATTTCCACTGCGGTCAGTAAGCAGACTATATACATCACATATAAAGTCCTATAGCTCTACATAGACTTGTGTAAATAACTGTGGTGTCGAGGTAGATCGTCTGAAGAATATATAATTGCTGGTGTATTGTGTTTCGTTTGTCACGTTTTATACATACACTTACGTAGATAAAAGGTCGGGGAGGTGTTTGTATAGTCAGGGTTTTCCGGACTTTGTATTGAAATCAATGTATGCATTAACGATGGGCAAATAGTTGTGTCTGAACACAAAGGCTCTCTCTAGACAATCACAATAACACTGATCAAATAAAATACCTGTCTTTAAATATGGAAAGTTGGATATACAGATATTTGTTTTTTTATGAATTGGCCTAGACAATCACAATAACACTGATCAAACAAAATACCTGTCTTAAAATATGGAAAGTTGGATATATAGATATTTGTTTTTTATGAATTGGTAAAACAAATATATCCGATAATACATTTTGATTAAATGATATGGAAATGTAACGTGTATAGATATAAAAAAAAATGAATATATATCCTAAAAACACATCAACAGAAGTTGAATTATTGCTAAGTATAGGCCCAGAATAATTGTGATTTCTGGTATGAATGCTGTTTATATGTTTATAATAGAACTGTATTTGTGATATAATGGGGTTGATTTTGTTACCAGAACTGTCTTTGTAGATATGGAATACATATTCTGTTAAGTTGTAGTTTTATCCTAAATCGTATTTGTGAGTATGGTTTATATCTAGGTATTGTGTGAAGTTGTAGTTTAACACAAAAACCACCTTTGTGAGTATGATGTACAATGTATATATATATATGTGTGTGTGTCAAGTTGTAGTTTAACACAAAAACCACCTTTGTGGGTATGATGTACAATGTATATATATATATATATATATATATGTGTGTGTGTCAAGTTGTAGTTTAACACAAAAACCACCTTTGTGGGTATGATGTACAATGTATATATATATATGTGTGTGTGTCAAGTTGTAGTTTAACACAAAAACCACCTTTGTGGGTATGATGTACAATGTATATATATATATATATATATATGTGTGTGTGTCAAGTTGTAGTTTAACACAAAAACCACCTTTGTGAGTATGATGTACAATGTATATATATATATATATATATATATGTGTGTGTGTCAAGTTGTAGTTTAACACAAAAACCACCTTTGTGAGTATGATGTACAATGTATATATATGTGTGTGTCAAGTTGTAGTTTAATACATAGAGGATATCTAACAGTGTCTTCAGTAATACCAAATATATTTCACGAGTGAGGCTAATATTTTGATATTTTATATATCAAAATATTAGCCACACGAGTGAAATATATTTGGTTTTACTGAAGACACTGTTAGATATTCTGTTTATTACATTTTTTATTAACGAAAACCCTACCCCGTATGCTAACTAGACAGCGATAATTTGTAAACAAAAAAAGTAGTTTCCCCTGTCCAGGTGCTGACATATATGTCGGGCTTTCTGATTGGTCAATTATTTTGTTATTTTCTAATAATTAATTTGATTGGTCAAATCAGCAAAAGTGATATTTTTCACTAGTGAAAAATATCACTTTTATAGAATGAATAATTTTTGATATTTCACTGGTAAAAATGTAATAAAAAAACCGTATTTGTAAGTGCGGTATAACAAACACTTTTGTATCAAGCTGTAGCTTAACAATAACTTGTTTGTGCATGGATATGATATATATATCGTGTTGACTTAAGGTTCTTTAAGTCATATTGTTTTAATACAAGAAATGTCTTCGTGAATATGACAGGCACACATTATGCCGTTCTTTTGTACAAACATTAGTTTTCTCTTGCTTTACATATGTTATCATTTACATGTATACTATCAACACTTAAAATAAATAACTCGCTAATACAGGGTATTTTACAGTATTCATTTGTGTGGTTTAACTTGGTATCTTACCGTTCCGTAAGAAAGCTTATATTATATCGATATACCGGCAATATTTAGGGTATTTTTTTCAATTACTTTCATATACAAAATTGTTTGTATATTATTGAACTGGTAAACAATTGTCAACTTTTAACATTAAATGATAACTTGTTAACAGAAGATATAATGTATTAAAGAATTGCCTTGTTTGTGTATTATACAGTTAACACATTTTGCATACTGTAAATGTATTAATTTTCGCGCACTCAAATTTTCGCGTATTTATAACAAATCAGCGCAGTGAAGAATTAAATAGCACATAGATCATGTATTTAATGCAATCATGATTTAGCGCAGTGCTTCAAGAGCGAACAGCGCTAACATAAGATAACCGCGAACATGTCTACGCTTACAGTAAGTATTCTACATTCAACTTACTACCTGTAATCGATTTTTGCAATACGACCTACTATCTATAGCTTGGCGGTATGCCCCAGTGTCATGTTATAAGACAGCCTATTAAATAAAGACAAAATGTAATCTAGGATTTTTCAAACCCACGATATATTTGCTTGGCTAGATAAGAAAACGTCTCGCTTTTTATTTCAATTGTCTATTGACTTGTCAGAGATGAGTCACACCCTGCCATATTTGTGTAACAATCGTATTAGCTATTGTCATGAAAACTCCGATCCATCAATATGTCTTGCATTGATCCGTCTATAAATCCACTTCTCGTTGTGATTGCCAACTCTCGCGTGATAAACACATGCCGTTCCTATGAATTTGACACATATCTCAACGCCAACGCCTGTAGCAATGGCATGCTCAGTAACTAGCATATCAAAAACCGCTAATCCTGTGCCTACACTTACATTGAATTAGGTTGTTTCTCAGATGTTTTGAAATCGTCCTAAATTTTTCACATGCAAAGTAATGCTATTTGACATCGTATGCAATTCCATTGCAGTAAAGATGGTGTTTTAAGGATTGCATGGCACAGTTGTGATGAAAATGTTGTAGCGTGGCATAGTCTTGTATTTTTTACTATCAAAATGACTTGTAAATATAGTACCGTCGAACTCGGATAACTCGAACTTTTTTCACTATCCCGACGACTTCGAGTAAACGAGGTTTGAATGTATGTAATAGTAAGTTATACAATTTTATCTTTCCTATTTGTTGTAAGTTTTACTGGTGTTATGTATTTACTATTTTAAGTGCTTAATAAGTTATAGCTAAGTAATAATAATGACGCATGGTATATATGTGTATTTCGAGTTTTAAGACATTTTTGACGTATTTAATCATACTTCGTTGTAAAATAATTTTTCTCTCATATTATATTTATTACATTGCATAATACTCTTTTATATATCCCCATATAGTCTTTGTTATATACATATTTTGATGGAAAAGCATTAGTGACAGTATGGATAATGTAGCAACATAGGGATTGAAATTGACATCTATCAATACACAAATAACAGTGTTTTCACTCCTTTCTCTCTCTTATATACTGTAAAATTGTTTTTCTCTGTGGATTTTTTATTTTCGTTTCAATGGTACTCCCAATCCATGAAATGATAGTAGCAAAAAACAATGAAATGTTGGTAAATTCGACATTGAGGTTTATTAGATTTGCAATACAACGTTATCGATATAAGAACTATATAATTAAGCAGTACTTTAATTCCTCGAGTTCAAGTTTCCACAAAGTGATCCTTTTTTTGAAAACAACCAAATTTCGACCCTTACGAAAAGATCCCCAATATTACAGAAGATATATATTAATACACATCTGTCGTTTGTTCCGATACTAAATTACGTCATACTGTCACTATTGCTTATGAGACCTATCTATCTATGGTGTAATCAAGTTCGCCTTATTAGGCGTTGCGTGATGTCTTTGTTGTAGTGTATTGATCATAATTACACGCTTTATAGCATAATGTTTGTAGGCACGCGAGATGTTTGGTCATTAAGAACCGTTTAAGTGAGATCGACTTGTAATTTTTACCATTTTTTACATTTTCATAACCATAGTTGGTAAAGAAACTGCATGATCCTTCAAACGGCATAATCTTGCATGCCCCTGTAATACCTTACTTGAATCAAGTATTGTGATTCTTTGTGAATGACATAGCTGTGTTGCTTGTCTAGCGCCAGTTAATACAATTGTATCAACAGCTGACGCACTTCTCCGGAACTTGTTCTAAATATAAGGTCATTAATATCATTATCTTGACCTAATTACCAGCTTTGATTTTTAACAAATAATTTTACAAATAACACACATCATATTGGCACCTTTCGATATGAATTAAAGTTGAATACAGATGAGCTTAATTGAGAGGAATTCAACTGTATCACATAGCAGATTCGTCCATTGTTAGTGATATTACGTGCTTAAACCTTTCATTCGCTGTGGCGTTGGTTTTTTGTTGCTCATTTCCTGGAAAATAGATAACAAAGTTTCGAGTTTTACATATGGAAATCATAGATAGATATTTCTTTGACTTTCCATTGATATTTTAAAATGTATATTCAGTAAACTATTTTGAAAACCCGTACACAGCCTTGAAAACATAGACATCACTGTCAAAAACTCCCTACTGTTGAGATAATGCCGTTTGATGCACAAGGATCAACACTTGTTAAGCTTAGTCACGTGATAACTTTGATGGCAATATGCAAATGAATCTGTCGTTTTAGCATACACATGTTTGAACTGCTTTACACTTTTTAATGTATTGACGTTGTTTAAATTATTGTAATATTTTGGCGCCAGTTTACATTTCAATATATTTGGAGATGTTATTTTACATTAATACATTGTAATCATGGAAATGAAAGCATGCAAGGTAATTTTTCTTCGATGTAAAAATCGATGGAATTCTATCCTTGAAAGTCAAACTGTTAAAATGCATTGTGATTAATTTCGTGTAATTTTGGGTGTGACGACTTGTTCACAATTGTATTTTCTAAAATTTAGAATTTAAAGAGAGCTAATAAAAAGCACTTTGGTCGGTAAGGTAATAACTGGTTCGCTGCCATGTTTCCCGGGAACAAAGAATAAAATCCACTAGTGATTCTATAAGAAAAGAATATAAGATTAGGAAAAAAAATAATAATTGCTCCACAAAAATGCACATATATTGACTGAAAAGGTGACAGCTTTACACCCTTGGATTTGAAAGTATAACCTATGATACCAAACTGAGGTTTTGTAATATTCACTGAAAATGGAATTCTTTAGTCTGTCAAAATGAAATTCGATTCCGAACTAGCATCATGCAGTTGATATAGTTTCAATTCATTTTAATCAAATACAATCAATAAATGGCATCAATTATTTGATAGCACCGGGAAACAGCGGGTACCTTTCCTCCTACACTTAAATTGATTTTCAAAATTACCACAAATTATCTCCCATTTATACATTTTTATATTGTGACAAGACAAACCGCTGCTGTGGACTATGCTTTTTGTGATCAAATAAAATTTTGAATGAAGATAAATGATGTGGCCTGTAGTGTTGTGAGTGATGGCAGTGGTGAATTGTGGGTAAATATGTCAAGGGCTGTTTTGAATCGTTGATTTGAGCATAGGGGCCTGGGAATTTGTTACTGTCTAATGTATTCTCATGCCCCTGTGATTTTGAGTGGAAATAACAGTTTAATGATCCGCCCACTTCCGGCATGTTACGTTGTTGATTGTGGGTTAGATATTCGCCCAGGGGGGATTTGAGTTCCGTCTACTTCCGGCCAGTTCAATTTTAGTGGTGGTTTGGGATCCGACCAGTTTTGTTTTTGATGTTGGTATGCTCTCTGGCCAGTAACATTTTCGTTATTGGAAGAATACATTTGGCTAGTAGAGAGGTTGCAAGCAATAAGATGTTTTGAATTGTGGTAATTTAGAATTGTATATTGTATACGCCTTATCAATGTGAATAAATTTACACGTAAATGTCATGCCTTGTTGTGGAAATTTTGTGTACATACCTTGCAGATGCTTTGGCTTGGTGGATTTGTTGACAGGTTTCATGTTGCAGCAACAAATCTACCGGTACAAGGTCAATGTTACAACAAAAAATCTACCGGTACAAGGTCAATGTTACAACAACAAGTCTACCGATATAAGGTCAATATTACAACAACAAATCTACCGGTACAAAGTCAATGTTACAACAACAAATCTACCAGTACAAGGTCAATGTTACAACAACGAATCTACCGGTACAAAGTCAATGTTACAACAACAAATCTACCGGTACAAGGTCAATGTTACAACAACAAATCTACCGGTATAAAGTCAATGTTACAACAACAAATCTACAGGTACAAAGTCCATGTTAAAACACGAATATACCGGTACAAAGTCAATGTTACAACAACAAATCTACCGGTACAAGGTCAATGTCACAACACCAAATCTACCGGTACAAGGTCAATGTTTCAACAACGAATATACCGGTACAGGTCAATGTTACAACACCAAATCTACCGGTACAAGGTCAATATTACAACAACAAATCTACCGGTACAAGGTCAATGTTACAACAACAAATCTACCGGTACAAAGTCAATGTTACACAACAAATCTACCGATACAAAGTCAATGTTACAACAACAAATCTACCGGTACAAGGTCAATGGTACAACAACAAATCTACCGGTACAAGGTCAATGTTACACATCAAATCTACCGGTACAAGGTCAATGTTACAACAACAAATCTACCGATATAAGGTCAATGTTACAACAACAAATCTACCGGTACAAAGTCAATGTTACAACAACAAATCTACCGGTACAAGGTCAATATTACAACAACAAATCTACCGGTGTAAAGTCAATGTTACAACAACAAATCTACCGGTACATGGTCAATGTTACAACAACAAATCTACCCGTACATGGTCAATGTTACAACAACAAATCTACCCGTACATGGTCAATATTACAACAACAAATCTACCGGTACAAGGTCAATGTTACAACAACAAATCTACCGGTACAAAGTCAATGTTACAACAACAAATCTACCGGTACAAGGTCAATGTTACAACAACAAATCTACCGGTACAAAGTCAGTGTTACAACAACAAATCTACCGGTACAAGGTCAATATTACAACAACAAATCTACCGGTACAAGGTCAATGTTACAACAACAAATCTACCGGTACAAGATCAATGGTACAACAACAAATCTACCGGTACAAGGTCAATGTTACAACACCAAATCTACCGGTAAAAGGTCAATGTTACAACACCAAATCTACCGGTACAAGGTCAATGTTACAACAACAAATCTACCGGTACAAGGTCAATATTACACATCAAATCTACCGGTATAAAGTCAATGTTTCAACAACAAATCTACCGGTACAAAGTCAATGTTACAACAACAAATCTACCGGTACAAGGTCAATATTACAAATCAAATCTACCGGTATAAAGTCAATGTTACACACCAAATCTACCGGTATAAAGGTCAATGTTACAACACCAAATCTACCGGTACAAGGTCAATGTTACAACAACAAATCTACCGGTACAAAGTCAATGATACACATCAAATCTACCGGTACAAAGTCAATGTTACAACACCAAATCTACCGGTACAAGGTCAATGTTACAATAACAAATCTACCGGTACAAGGTCAATGTTACAACAACAAATCTACCGGTACAAAGTCAATGATACACATCAAATCTACCGGTACAAAGTCAATGATACACATCAAATCTACCGGTACAAGGTCAATGTTACAACAACAAATCTACCGGTACAAGGTCAATGTTAAAACAACAAATCTACTGGTACAAGGGCAATGTTACAACACCAAATCTACCGGTACACAGTCAATGTTACAACACCAAATCTACCGTTACAAAGTCAATGGTACAACAACAAATCTACCGGTACAAGGTCAATGTTACAACACCAAATCTACCGGTACAAGGTCAATGTTACAACAACAAATCTACCGGTACAAGGTCAATGTTACAACAACAAACCTACCGGTACAAGGTCAATGTTACAACAACAAATCTACCGGTACAAGGTCAATGTTACAACAACAAATCTACCGGTACAAGGTCAATGTTACAACAACAAATCTACCGGTACAAGGTCAATGTTACAACAAATCTACCGGTACAAAGTCAATGTTACTACCAAATCTATCGATATAAGGTCAATGTTACAACAACAAATCTACCGGTACAAGGTCAATGTTAAAACAACAAATCTACCGGTACAAGGTCAATGTTACAACAACAAATCTACCGGTACAAGGTCAATGTTACAACAACAAATCTACCGGTACAAGGTCAATGTTACAACAACAAATCTACCGGTACAAGGTCAATGTTACAACAACAAATCTACCGGTACAAGGTCAATGTTACAACAACAAATCTACCGGTACAAGGTCAATGTTACAACAACAAATCTACCGGTACAAGGTCAATGTTACAACAACAAATCTACCGGTACAAGGTCAATGTTACAACAACAAATCTACCGGTACAAGGTCAATGTTACAACAACAAATCTACCGGTACAAGGTCAATGGTACAACAACAAATCTACCGGTACAAGGTCAATGTTACAACAACAAATCTACCGGTACAAGGGCAATGTTACAACAACAAATCTACCGGTACAAAGTCAATTTCTACCAAATCTACCGGTACAAAGTCAATGTTACAACAACAAATCTACCGGTACAAGGTCAATATCTGAAAGTTAAATCTACCGTACCAAATCCGTTGTTTGAAATGTGAATGAGTCGAGATGTGTCCTAGCTTCTAGCTCATCATCTGATGATGGCAGACTAGTCAAATCGATCGTCCATTGTTCCTGGTCCGTCGCCTGGAGTCCTTCTTTCCGTCCGTAAGCAACCACTGTTGTCGTGTTTTTCTTGAAATTAAAGGAAGAATTTCCCCCAAAACTTAATGCTTGGATTCCTCTTGGTCCTTAGTTGTGCCCATCAAATTTTGAGTCTGATCGGAAAAATAATTTTGACAGTTAAAGTTTATCTCTATTTCTTGAGAAGTACTGGAAAGATATTTCTCTAATTTTGTGAAGGTTAATTTTGTACTTTTTGTGCCTGACTAGGAAAAGAAATTTGCCGCCAGGTAGCTTTCATCTTTGATTCCAACATTTGCAATCGCATTTTTTTGAAGTGAACATACTGGAAAACTTGATATTTTGGTTAATACCGCCCGTCAATAGTTTTACCTATGTAACTTTGAAAGTGATGGAAAGAACAAAATGACCTTCAGGCAGCCACCTTAGGTTTGAACAGTTAGGAATTTATTGATGTTACTTCCAGAGTCATATCTTGCAAACTTGATATGTCAGTTCCCTTTCCCCTCTTCACAGCTGAAGTTTTCAATCACTATTTCTCAAAAATATGTTGGTCCATCGATCTTTCCCATATTTCATATGTAGGCTTCCTTTGGACATTACGTGTGCACGCTCAATTTTTAGACTGTTATCTCTAATATGGGAAAAGTAGAGAAAATATCGCTCTTGCATATAATACCAATGTTTTCTATTCAATGGTGGGCGCCAAGATCAACATTGCTTTTGGATCTCGTTTTTTTCATTCGCTTTCCTATTTACAAAATACAATTCGTTTTTTATTTCATTTCCAAAGAAAATATTTGTATGTATTTGTACGATAATTTTCAAATAGTTCTTAAACGCCCCAGATTACAATAAGTTACAGCAAAATCGGAGTTCCTGAGAAGGTAATTTTGAGAATGTTTGATTACAATGGCGGTGCATTGGCGGCTTTAAAAGAAACTTTATATATGTCGATATATAAAAAGTGCAAAATGCATTGTATATTTGTGTATATGGGATTCAATGTGAGATGACTACATAGATATATATTTTCAATTTTGAAAAAAAATATTCTTTTTAAAAATGATATTTGAGCTTGATTTCATCAATGTTTCATCCTTTACGAATAAAACCTACAAACATCATAGTTGTTTTGCTCTGACAGAGTCGTAGGATTCCATCCTTACATCACCAAGGCTAAATTCTGCAGAGTTCGCCATAGTCAATATTATGAGGAAAGGATGTTGATATTTTGCAATGATTTTATCAAACAACAATGTTGGGCTATCAATTTATTTTTTTTTCTTCTTTTTAAAATTTTGACTTTTGACATATTTTGACTTTGGCTTTTTCACTTCATTCCCACCAAACAGAAAGCAGGGTTCGACACATACGTAATTTAAGAACACATTTTGATAATGCCATGAATGTCATTGATAGGAAATTAACTACAATAACACCAAATACATCATGAAGGCAATTTATTTATCTGTTAGTTGAAAGGTAGCACAAATACAACATACATCATGCTGAATAGGTGTCGATCTGTATCAATTATGGACAATACTGATATCACGTGCCTGTGTGCAAGTAAAACACATCTCCATACCCAACAAAGGTAGACCACCATGTTGTATTGAGCAAAGCATCAACATAAATTTCTGGATTGTCCAATTTCACTGGCTTTTAAATTAATCGCTGATCTTTTACTAATTAACTTTTGATCATTATTGTGAGCGAGAAAAAAATCTCCAGTGTTCATAATTCTTAAACTGCTGAATAGTAATACTTATAGAATATATGACAATCCAAAAAAAAATAGAAATTTGGCAAATGGCATTATGAAGAATACAAAATCCTTAGATCAGAATATGATAGCATAATGCTTTTTTATTTAATACTTAAAATTGCATCCATACCGACATACACAATAAATGATTTGATAGCATTAGTATATATATCTACAATGTAGAAGCCTGGTAAGATTGCCGTACAGAAACAAGATAAAGAATCTATAAAAAATGTTTATATACAGAGAACTGGAAATAATTAAATATGTAAATAAGCTTTTCATAAATACTTGCTATCTGAACATCAATAAAATATCAGGTATACTGTACAGATGAATTGATGTATGTAGAATGTATGTGTGTAAAAAAAAAAAATAAACATGACCAGTTCGGAGATATCACAAAAGGATGCCAACGTTGAGAACGCGACAAAAAACTTCAAAAATCATATTTTTCCTATCCAAAGAAAAATCGTTCTACACACAGACTACAGTAACATATAAATATATTATAGAAATAAATTCTCTTTAACTTCGAACAAGACCCTGAATGTGACACTTTATTAATACTGACACGGGTTAACACAACTTCTGAGCTCTGGTTTTATCTAGTAGACTCACTGGGAGAGAAAATAAACATTGACCATGAAATTCAACTGAAAGACAACAGTTACGGTAACTATAATCTAATACACGAAGAAAAACAGCTAGGAAATATCACAGCCAGAGCTATGGACGGAAAAAGTGAATGGAAACATTCTCCATTAACAAGAATTAAAAGATAAAATTTGAATAACATTTCTGAAATATATTGGCAGGAATGTAAAAATTATCGCACAGATTTTCAACTGTAGTTGTAAAACTGTAAACAAAAGTGTCTTTATCCAAAAAATTGAATCATCCAAAATCGTGTTCCCATTTTCATATTCTAATCTTGGACTTCCACTATCAAAGGTGCCAGGTACTGAGAATGACGGATTCCAAATGAATAAGTTGGGTATTGCTTCTTATTGATGCAAACCTGTCAAAAAAAAAGGGAAAAAAATATTAATTGTGTGCAATCAAACAAATAAATTGTTCGTGATTTTTTAGCATCACTTACCAAAAAAAGATACAAGAGCATTACATGTTCATAACACAGAAATAGATTACCATTCAGAATTTTTCTTTCTATTCTACTGAGAATTTCTATTAATTCTGATGAATCTGTGTCAATTTTGACAGTTAAAACAATGGACAACAGTTTCACCAACACAGCTAAACTTAAGAAACTCCTTCACTTGAAATTTTACACAGGAATGCACTTCTGGAATCTTTCCTAACTCAGATTTTTGCCTTAAATCTTAAATCCTCAAGTAAAGGACTGTTGATGAAACTGGGTTTAAATCAAATTAAAAATTTTTTTTCAAATTTCTGTGAGTAATAGTAGTGTAGTTGGTCACCTTTATGCTAGCCTGTATATGTTATCCAGGTAAATACTAGCCACAATATATCGCTCCTTAGAGAATAATTTTTTGCAGCCTGATCTGTTGAATGTAGGACTATTAAGTCAGAGTTCTTGGGTTCTATCCGTAACGGAGGCACAATTGATTACATTGACGCCCATATAGGGACTAGGGAATTTGACTTTTGTGTTACTTTTAATTGAAGTATCGCTGTAACTTTGGAATCCAGGACATGTTTTTCTCCGTAAAAAAGGATTATGAAACCATAGTAAATACTTTCTGCAATATAGCGTACTTCGCCATAGCTTGAACAGTTGAGCGGAGGACAGGTAAGCAAGTGGTCCAGGGTTTGATCCCCAGCACCCATTAACATAAATACAATATGTTAGAACCTGTGTTACACTTACATTCTCCGGTGAGTGAGCTCCCGGTCCTGGTTTTTGTGTGGTATCTCCTGGCATCATATTCCTACTTGTCATACTGTACAGGGCAGCCTTATGTTTGTACGAATTAGGGTCTGTGACATCGTATGTTCCGGGTCCAGGGCACTGAAAATAAACAACATTACACATGGAATGGATTTCTTTCTACATCAAAAACTTTTTTCGGCATAGCCGTATAATTTTGTTTTGGCCCGGATATGACGCGACAGGTGGCGTTAATGGTCAAGATGAAGTATGTGATTGGTCAATGTAGCGGTCAATGCAAAATACAGATATATATGCAGTTAAAAACGAAACAAAGTTAAGATTGAATGCAAGCTGAATAAGTGGATGTATCTTTTCAAATGACACATTAATAAAATTATATTCCTGATTCAAATGCAAAATGATTCAAACTGATATAATTTTGTTTTCTGTGCTGAAACACATTAGTTCGTTCATTTATTTATATTATAACCACCAGCATTAAAACTATGCCGTTTATCTTTTATAAAAATATTTCTTGTTTACATTACATAATCGCAGGATTTTATAATCGATATAATAAATCATCATAAAACAAACTTAAGTGCCTCTCTTTGTCCTGTTTTTGTTTTTGTTTTGTTTTTTGTTTTCTACTTAAATCTAAAATGGAGAGAAAATATGTATACCAGTAGGCTTTTACCAGGGGACATTCAATACAAATTTGTCCAAAATTTGTTTCAGTTGAAATGAAAACGAAAAGGGGAGAAAACTCTTACCTTGGCCAAATCGTCACTGAATGATCCCTGATTCTGGCGACCAGTCATGGAGTAGATTGGGGACTGTTTCTTTCCACTCTGTACAGTTTTGCCAGTCATATCGGGGAGAGTGTACTTGTTAGCAGCTGTAAACAAATAATATGCCATGCTTATTAATTAACACATAATTAATTAAACAACAACAATCTGGAAAAAATCCATCAAAAAGTAAACCTTGCCTTTTTTTCCCCTTCTTTTTTTTTTTTTTTCGAAAGCATTCTTTAGCTATAAGGTATTGCTTATTTTCATCTCCCACCAATTACTACAGTGAGCCAGTATTCAGTTTCAAAGTAATTTTAAACTCCTTTGTACAGACTCATATAAAACATTATAAACCTCAATTGAATGGCTGCTAAGAAAAGGATTGTACCCCATTTTTAAATTAACCATATAACTTTTGATGCACTTCTATTTTCTCTCAGCAATTGATAAACTCTTCGTACATGATTTATGAAACGATCATGACTTGGTGTTGATATATATAAACATTTTACGGTAACACAATACAATTCATCTCAAGGCAAGATAAAAATTCACAAATCGGAAAAAAATAGGTAGCAATACCTGACAAAGGTCCATAAAAACCGTACAAATATTTAATGATTAAATTTTACGTTTACGGAAATAACCATTAGCTCCTGGGTGAACACCTATCAGGTTAATCAGCTGTTAGTGTATACAATAGGGCCTCTATGGTGATATTGATCAGTCAAGAGTTTCAAATGTCATCTAGAATTTCATTAATTTTTTCTCGAAGCTTTTAACAGTCAATACCTATATGATAATCGTTATTTCACCTTGGCATTTATGATATGCCGTATTAGGCTTGCAGAAGAAGCTAAAACCCTATATCACTTGAGGTATAGTTGATAGAGCTGTGTTTGGGCACTTTTATTGTGTACAGTACTTGGATAGAGGAGAACATTAAGTGGTCAATTCACAACCAACCTATATATGTATAGTGTTTACCCTTATAAAACAATGTTGTTGACATTTATTTTAGGACAACTCCTCAGCCTGTCTGTAAAACTTGCAGTAAATCTGACCAAGAGAACACCAAGTAGACCATGGTCTGCTAGATAGCCCCATAAAACAGTTTAACAATATCATTACATTTCTTCATTACATTTCTTGTCTAGCACTGACATAATATTTTGCTGATAAGAAATTCACATCACGGTTTAGAGCTTAATCAGTCTATTTTATATTCATGAAAACATTCATCGATAAACGCAGCGACTTCATAATCTCTTTCAACAAGAAAAAATACCCAAGGCTCAAGTATAAATTTCTTTTTCTACATTGAAAACCTCATATCTTTGAATATATGTTCATTTTCTTTCGCAGAGTTGCAATTCTGAGGACTTGAGCAAGTCTACTTAATTAACTATGCCAAACAATATGTTAGACGTGAAAAATCAATGAATGCCATACTGAGTAGGTTATACTAGCGTGTTAATAGGTAACAATCAATCAGAAAATGTGTGCTTACACTCGTGCATAAAATATTTCGAAAGCTAACAGTTGAATGGTAAAATGTCCTTTTGATTAACAGATTTTACTCATGAAAGCAAATTCTTGAAATATGCTTAAATTTAAGTAAAATGATTTTAATTTTAAACATGAATCACTTGAAAACCTGCATTCAAGCATTTATATATATATATCCAACCAGTATCTGATGATTGGTTTGGTTTATTTTGTTTAACGTCCTATTAACAGCCAGGGTCATTTTAAGGACGTGCCAGGTTTGGAGGTGGAAGAAAGCCGGAGTACCCAGAGAAAAACCACTGGCCTATGGTCAGTACCTGGCAACTGCCCCACGTAGGTTTCGGACTTGCAACCCAGAGGTGGAGGGCTAGTGATAAAGTGTCGGGACACCTTAACCACTCGGCCACCACTGCCCCTGTATCTGATGAAAATTTGTTGTTGTTTTTTTTTTACATAAATACAGTTAATGCAATTAATCGTTTCTCTAGTATGTGGTCATGGATGAATACCCGTAACTTGTAATACATGTACAGACTTGGAACAAATTAAATACTACCAGTAATATGAATGGCGGTTAATTGACTCCTTCAGATACAATCAGAATATCAATAAATTTTATGGTAGATTTTAAATGTTACCAACATTTAAATACCAGTACAGATTAATGAAGTCAACAGGATAATTCGAAACTGTCATGTTCATATCGATAGATTAAATGGAACCTTTGGAAGTCTACTTGTGTGATTACTTCCCAGTTCCCAGTATAAACTGTCCGGCACTTAGAGTAATATGGTAAACATTATTCCTTGAGAGAAATTATTATTTACTTACAAGATAAATATAGCATAAAACATGTTTTCCAGCAGTAGTTTTCTCGTTGGAATCAACTCTATGATATACAAATAATTTCAAATGGTTGACATAGGACTTAGGATATAATTATTTTCTCTTTGGTATGAGATATTCCAATAGGTGGCGCTACCAGTATTTGCATGTGCAAATGGGCTTGCGTATAGCTTATACGTGTCATGCAGGTGACACAGGTAACAGCAAGCACACATGATTATTATTTTTTTCTCTCTATTAAAGAGATTAATAGTTCAGGTGAGGAATTTGTATGATGTGTGTGAAGTGTCTATTTTTGTGTCAATGATTTGAATTTGTGTTGTTTAGCCTTTTGGATTATGTAGAAGAGAAAATACAGTAAAACCTCGCTATATGGCAACCGTCTGCTCTCCGTGATTTTGGCAATATTAATGAGGTTAAGATGATGTTATTTTTGTCATTTTTTGTCAATACGATGGTGGATGGCGGTATGAGTTAGGCGGTAAAACGGGTGCATTAGTGTGGGAGGGGATCCGTTCTAAATAAATTCATGGCGATACGAGAGTTTGGCGGTATAACGGGCGGCGAAATAACAGATTTTTACTGTATATGACATGTTAAATTTATTTCCTCCTGATTGTAGGGAACTCTTAAACATAAACAAGGCTTTTTCTGAGACCTTTTTTGGGCCAGTAATGTGATCCATTTCCAACTGAAATTAATTCTCATTTAAGCCAAATTCCCAAAATACTCCTGAAAATTCTAGATTCACTATTTAATGAAATTTCCTGTAACCCCTTTTTGTGTTAAAAGTTTTCAAATAAAAAAAAATCATTTTATTTTTTGTTTTCTCTGGCACGTACTAATCTGTCTCAATTCAGTTATATGTGCTAAATTTTGAGAATACAACTTGTATACATGTTCAGAATGTTTTCATACTATTAATCTTTGTCAGTCAGCCAGTAACCACTGCATGTTATGATCCATGATTGCATGAGCTGTGTCAAGGTTTACAGAAAATCTTTGGTGCCGATATATATAATCGAAAAAATTCCATACACACACATTCATCTCAAGCGAAAACATGGCACTGGTGTGTCAAACAAAAACTGTCAAGTGCAGAACGCATTAGTACTCTACCTGGCGTGGAATCCGTCTTCCTGTTTTGATGACGTGTGCCGAAGCTGTATGCTGGATGCCTGTGGTGAGCGGTGGGCCCAACCTTCTCAGGGCTGTATGCACCAGGGCCGGGAACTTTGAACTGGGTGCTTTCCTTTTGACGGCCATACAAAGAATAATGGGGGGTGCCATCAGTACCGTCTTTGTACACCTTAGAGTTTAATAAGTAGCATGGGCCAGGGCTGCAATCATCCCTGAATTTACCATGACGAATTCCAAATGGATAAGCTGGGCCCTTATTATGATAACTCCTAGGGTCATGACCTTTTTGTCCAAGTAAACTAGGTAAACCGTAACATGGGCCAGGGCTGCTGTACTGGGCAGCAATTGGCCCCCTAGGTTTCGTATAATTGTACACCATGGTTATTCACTGTCTGCGCACTCCTGAAACACAAAGATAATATTTGTGAATTTATTATCAATCACTAAATCAGATTTCTATTTTGATACTTCATAAACTTCAATTTGATATGTAAATTTTTGTCTGCTGCTCACAAATAAAAAAGCTACTCAAGTATGTATATGTACAAGGCTTCACCAAGGGGAGGTAATTATGTTATCAAGTTGGGGTGTCAAAATTAGAAAATGAAGTGACCATGAGTGTTAAAAATCATACCTTTCTCAACATTCAAAACTAATACATAATTAATATATTTGCTGTTAGTATTATTCTATAAAATTATGACAGAAGAATTTAAATGTAAAATCTCTCTACTTGCCAACTTGATTCTGATATTGAGATTTTCAATTTTGACCAAGTACAATAAAATTCAGTCCTGCCTCTAGCCTCTAGGGCCTTATCAGGGCATATTTATAAACATTTCTATATAGATGGGAGATATATAAAATTTACTACTTCAAAACACTCTGAATGGCTCTATCACTAGGCAAACAAAATAAAAATTCACAGTTTAAATTTTGATAGTAACATATCAAGTTCCTAATAACAGATAAATAATATCTTAAAAGCTGACGGATATAAATCATCACTTTTATGTATTTAATGAGAAAAAATCAGAAATCACAACTTTGATTTAACAAGAATTATGGTAGTACGATAAATAGAAACAAATTGGCAGCTATCTGCCTATCATATTTCTGTCCGCCATGTTTACAGTAGTTCAGTTTGATAAGAGTAAAATCTAAACAAACAATAATTTCTAGAGTAAACAATCTTACCTTAAACCCACAAAACAAAAAAAATGTCAATAAATTGACAACCGATCGGCGAATATTTGTTAGTATCCAACACTAAAAACATTCATAAACAACACACACGCACCAAGAGGACAGCCCACACCGAACACCAACACAGCCAGACTAGATTGAAATAGGACTGAATGTTTGCGTTATTGTTTGGCTAAGGCAACCCAGCAACCAGCTCGCAGACTTCTATAGGTTCATTAACATACACAGGAACCCTATCCAGGGCGCTCGGCCTCAACAGTCTATTTAAATGCACAAAAGCATGAAATACCTTGCACAAAAGAATTAGGTGGATTAAAGTTGATATATTCCGGCAGCATTGTTAAACCCAATACACATGTCTTAAAAACAGAACTTAAAAGGCTTAATTTTTTTTTTTCTTATCCGTATTAGTAATCCCTTCAACGAACCTTTACCTGTATTTTTATGTTGCCATATTGCAAATCTTACATTTTGGCTACCTGTAAATTATATTATGACTAAAACATTTTAACTTAAATGACAAAGTGTTCATCATTTCTTAGACTTTTACCAGAATGGATGAAAATCACAATATTTTTTCTTTCATAAATCTTTAAATGATTATTACACGAGTTCTTTTATTTAAACGATACAACAAGTCTGAAACATTATATAATGACATTTTAGATTTCTGTTTTGCCACAGAATGACCTGATACACCGATACCTGAGAAATCTGTTTGAACATGTGTGTATCATGGATTATTAGTTTTCAGATAAATTACATGTTTGTATAGAAATACCGGTATTAGATTATCATGATAAGGCTTCATACATTATTGCTTCAAGTAACCATTAGTCTGAATCTGGTATTCGAATAAAACATCATGATCAATTCATTTTTAATGACTTGGAAACCTCTTCAGACATTTCTGAATATTATTTATACCGTTAGTTTTATCCAAAGTATTTAAGATTGATTATTACTTGCAACGGTAAATATATCTACCATATAGAAGAAGGTACATATGTATACCACACAAGATAAATATGTGTTGACTTCTTATGTAAAGGGGGTCAGTGTCACAAAGGGACCCGATAAGGGGTCGAAAACACACCAAACAAGGAGTCTGATAAATTAAGCTATAGGGGTCATACTGGAAGTATTGAATATAAGTAATAAAAGTATATGGTATATAAAGCCTAAAATAAAGGGCCAGATTTAAGGACAAAAGTCATATACTAATGTCATGAACGGACCATGAATTTCACAGTCTGTGAATCATTATAGGGGTTAAAGTATATTAATAAGGGCCAGAAACCTCAGATAGGGGTCTGTGTAAGTATGGGGGTCATAACATATATAGTGATATACAGGGCCAGGCACCCGAGATAGAGGTCAGGGAATGTATAGTAGAGGGTTTGCAGTGTATAACAGGGGCTAGGTACTGGAGACAGGGTCAGTATTACAGGGGCCAGGCACCTGAAATATGGATGTGTGTATGAATACTAGGGGTCATAGTATATAAACAGGACCCCTGAGATAGGGGTCTGTACTAGTATAGGGGTCGTACTGTAGTTATACAGAGGGGCCAAACACCTGAGATAGCTAGGGGTCTGTGTTAGTGTAGGGGTTGTAGTATATAAATAGGGGCCAGACACCTCAGATAGGGGTCTGTGTAAGTATAGGGGTTGTAGTATATAAATAGGGGCCAGACACCTCAGATAGGGGTCTGTGTTAGTATAGGGGTCGTAGTGTAGTTATACAGAGGGGCCAGACACCTGAAATAGGAGTCTGTGTAAGTATAGGGGTCGTAGTATATAAATAGGGGCCAGACACCTGAAATATGGATGTGTGTATGAATACTTTGGGTCATAGTATATAAACAGGGGTCATACATCTGAGATATGGGTCTGAGTAAGTAAAGGGGATGCAATATATAAACAGGGGCCAGACACCTGAGATAGGGTCTTTGTTGTATAGGGGTCGTAGTATATAAATAGGGGCCAGACACCTGAAATAGGGATTTGTGTATGAATACTAGGGTCGTAGTATATAAACAGGGGTCATACATCTGAGATATGGGTCTGAGTAAGTAAAGGGGATGCAATATATAAACAGGGGCCAGACACCTGAGATAGGGGTCTGTGTTGTATAGGGGTCGTAGTGTAGCATACAGAGAGAACAGATTCCTGAGATAGGGGTCTGTTGTATAGGGGTTGTAGTGTAGCATACAGAGGGGTCATACACCTGAGATTGGGGTCTGTGTAAATATAGGGGTTGAATTATATAAACAGGGGCCAGACATTTGAGAAAGGGGTCTGTGTTAGTATAGGGGTCGTAGTATATAAATAGGGGCCAGACACCTGAGATAGGCGTCTGAGTAAGTAAAGGGGATGCAATATATATAAACAGGGGCCAGACACCTGAGATAGGGGTCTGTGTTGTATAGGGGTCGTAGTGTAGTATACAGAGGGGCTAGACACCTGAGATAGGGGTCTGTGTTAGTATAGGGGTTGTATATAGTGTAGTTATACAGAGGGGCCAGACACCTGAGATAGCTAGGGGTCTGTGTTATTATAGGGGTTGAATTATATAAATAGGGGCCTGACACCTGAGATAGGGGCCTGTACTAGTATAGGGGTCGTAGTATATAAACAGGGGCTAGACACCTGATATATGAGTCTGTGGAAGTATAGGGTACGTAATATATACAAAGGGGACAGACTCCTGAAATAGGGGTCTGGTTAAGAAAAGGGTTCTACACAGGGTTAAGAAAATTGAGACATATGGGTCTGTACAAGTACAATGTTTGTAATATATATTTGAAATGATAAACCTTAAGATTTAAAGTAATAAATGAAATTAATTGAATTGAATTGTAATATCCCCATAAAGGGCTGAACACCTGAGAAAGTGGATTGCAATTATATTAAGCTCAGAAGAATTGCTAGTATAGTATTTGCTTTGCTACCTGTATGGGATTTTAAATAAAGAAAAGTTCTTGAAAGGCAAGACCCCTGTGTTAAAGTCAATTTACTTTCTATAATATAAAAGTTTGCATTACATTCTTACCAAATTATGCAAAGTTTTGCCCATTTGCTGGCATTTCTCACTGCTCAAGGCTGAGCTTTAAAATGGCTATTAAACTCTTCCTCTTTAAATACCAGTGTTGAGAATGTGATTTTTATCAGTTCGGTTGCGACTTGCCGACATTTTAATTAATTTTTTTTTTTTCAGTCTATGTTTCAGGATATGTTGGTGTATTTAACTTATTTATGGGTTGATTTTCAAGATTTGGAATCATAATATGGTAGACAATTTATCACCGATTCTGGATTAACATTAAAAAGATTTTAAATTTCAAAACTACTAATTTATATATGTAGCAGTGATGTGATGGAGAACGAGGAACATAAAGGTTGCTGGACTTTGTGTACTCATATGAAATATATCAGAATTAAAAATTTTGGAATTTCTGATGTCATCATGGAGAAAAATAAACATTTGCGAATGGAGCCTAAATAATTTGAAGCACTCGACATTTAACCTTTCCGATTTAGCTAAACTAAACTTTGACTCAGTGGGGAGTGGAGTTATATAGAACAATGATATAGCATTTCAGTTAGCATTTTTATCAAGCTGAAATATACATGCATGGCCTTATTACCTGGCAGGGGATTTAAAGTCAGATAAGGCGGATAGCTTCCTCTAACATAACTTATCTTTTAAAAAGATTACAACTGTAAGCATTGACAAGATATAATATTGATACCCAGAGACAATATCATATACCTTTGCCTCGAAAAAAAAAATATTTTTCATATTTTTCTTTTTTGTTTAATCAATTTTGTTACCCTTTAAGTAGTTTCACAATTTACAGAATCCAATAAAAATATATTCATATCTTTAACTGAACACCCATTTTACAAAAAGTACATTTTGTTAATTTTTAATGTTCCACCTGGTAAATGCTATTATTACACCTGGGCTGTATGGCTTTGCTGCCTAGTAGTATGTAGAATGTAGCATCATCACTAATTCATGACAAATGGGAAGATGCTTGGAATCAGCGATCGATGCTGCTGTAGGTTTGCTTTGTTGTAGACTACTTAAAGTATATATACACACCGGGGACATTTTATCTACTTCTAAACAAGTCTAAAAGATACATAACATATTGATATCTTAAATATAATACAAGTCAGTGATTTCACAATACATTTCGAGTCAATCAAACGCAGGCTAGCAATAAGGTAAAAAAGTGTATTCTATGTGTTCTATATAGGGAAGGTTAGTAACGGAGGTAAAGTGTTTTACAAGCCCGGAGATAGATATATAGGCCCGGATGTCTAACAAGCCAGTACCAGTAAATAACACTGCTTTATTACAACCAGTAAGTATTTTTTAATGTAGGTCTAAATCAAACATTGTTACTTCAGCTAAACAGACAATGTTGAAAGTAATCAGTCATCACAAAACTTATCTGCATGACATATACAGTATTTTCTTAACTGGTCCAGTTAAAGAAAACTAACAGATTGTGTTGAAGGGAGGGGGGGGGGGGGGGGGGGGGGGGGGGGGGGGGGGGCTGCATTTTTGTCCTGCGTAACTTTAGCTGAATGTCATCTTCATCTTTTTTTTAAATATATTTTTCTTTTAATTTGTTTGTTTTGTTTGTTTGACTTGTTTTTTACTTAATTTCTCAGTAGTCCCATTTAATCTGGCTAGTGTATTTCTTAGTAGTCCCATTTAATCTAGCTAGTGTTGTTCTCAGTAGTCCCATTTAATCTGGCTAGTGTTGGTTTGATTTGGACAATGGTTAAGAATGGTTACTAAAAACATGTCAACAAAGAGTAATATTAGAAGTGTTCTTAGTAAGAGAAGAGATATTGATAAATCTAATCGTGTTGTATGTAAAACAAAAACAGTATAATAAATCAACCTTAATTTTTATCCAGATAAAATATCTAAGAAGACCTCAAACCTACTAAGCACTCCCTCAAACTATTTAACACAAGAAAATTATATTCATACAGCAAAGACCAATTTGATGTAAATACTTGTCATTTTTATGATTAATCAGACAACATTATTTGACTAGGACAACATATATCAACATTCAATATTATGATTGTGACAAGCAGAACAATTCAAATGTAATCATGAATGGATTATCACACAGTTGGGTTGCCATGCACAGTTATATTCTGGATCGCTACCAACTCCTTAACTCGAAACACGTGTATTCCATAAAATGAAAATTAAATTGCTTAAAATTAAAATATCAAACACTTGCTAAACTATCCAAGCTTAACCCGTAATCTTATCAGTAAACACAAACGCATAAGCAGTCTCTTACTGTTTGCATTCATCGCCTACTGTCACGAAAGGTTCTACTTGATCGACAAATGATACGGTAGAACCCGATACATACTGTAGATATGGCTAACGGAACCAGACACCGAGTGAAAAAAAATACTTATTTATCAGAAATGTTGATTAGTACATTACTTTCAACAACCTAATACAAGTCTTGCATCTGATAGAATAAGCTATTATCCATTTACTTACCTTGTTATGGCAGATAAGTGAATCTATGCGGCTACCTTGCCTTATCTTCCTCTCCGCTCCGCGAAAGGTTGTCAAACAAACACGGGGACGTCACGAAGTGCACCTCGTGATCTGATTCTACGATTGTCATTGGTAGCAAGGTTTCCAAGTGCGCCCCTAGTAACAAGGGAGGTAATATAAACGGAAGCAATATAGAGTAGTGCCCCATTATCATTATGGATTTTCCAGCCGAAGCCAAATAATAACATTGACTTACCTATGCTGCCTTCATTGTTTATTTGTTCTGAATATATTTAATATTGTACTTTTCATTTAATATATTTATTTTCGTTCTCTCTTTAGAAATAACTAGATTAATAAATTAGCATAAACAAAAAGATAAATAAATAATCGAATTTAAATAAATAATTTTTTTTTAATAAATTTGATTACTGATTTTCTATTAATTTATTATAAGCACTTAAATAAAATTGAATTACTTATTCATATAAATTGGCATATCGTATAAACGTCAGCCGATGCAGAGGATTGAAATGCGAGAGTTGTGTGTTATCAATATGCTAAATCTATCTTATTCATGAGTTTTATGGTGTTGGTAGTTGATCGCCATATATTTAAAGTGTTTGTAAAGACCGTTACGGAGTGGTTGCATATTATATCGGATATATCCGGGAGTTGTAAACACCCAACAAGTAGATTTGTAAATATATTTAAAGACTTTAACGCATAATAAATGAAGACAGTAAATAAAAATGCATTTCTAAGTAAATCAATCCGGCCAGGAAACTTTAAAGTGAAGATGGCAATTCGGGAGGATTTAAGAGGATTACATGGTAAACTAGGGACATTCGGTGTCTTGTGTACATATTTACGCGTTGAAAGGGCCAGACTGAACCACACACCCCGGTAATACATACGAGTATCGGGACTTCAACCAAATAATTTAATATGTTGTCGGAGCATGTTAAGAAACTAACAAACCGATTTGTATGTCAGCTGTTGAGAAAGGTGCAATATCCTTATTAAAGGTGGTAACTTAATGGAGATATTTTAGAATTAAAATAAAAAACATTTTGAAGCTGTAAAAGCAATGATGATACAGTATACTATTTAAAAAAAATAGCTGGATGACGATGATGACGACGCTGATGATGATGATGATGATGATGATGATGATGATGCTGATGATGATGTCGCCACGCTCCTTCTGTCTACAAACACAGTTCTAGAAGATTCCATCGACTATATAATGAAATATAATAAAAGTGCCTTTTTTGGTATATAAAATTTATTAGAATCACGTTTTTGATTAACCGTCCGAATATCAATCTGCTGAACCTTAGCAGAACTAATTTATTGATGTTCTGTGTTAATTTCTGCTTCTGCTCCACAATTCGTCTTTCCTTCAGAGACTGGTATCAATTCTAAAATCACATTTAATATTGGATTAGATAATCATGATCAACAACGCTTTAAAGTATCTCATCAACGTTATCTTTTCTACATTTGAACATTTTAGTAGAAACTGCGATGTGCTGTCTTGTTCCGCGGGAACTAGTATTGTACATGATCTAAACTCCTTCCTGGTATGACTTTCACTAATCGCAATACTTAAAATGTTTAGTGACAAAGCGAAAAGCCATCAACATGAAAAGACGAAAACTACATGTGCATGTTGTAAAAAGTTGTTGTCATAAAACATACATTTAAATAATGTCTGTTCAGATGGCGAGTTTGCGATCGGTCATTTCTCGCGAGCGCTCTCGTTTTTATGACTTGAACTTCCCTACTTACATGTAGCTGGTAGGAATCTAGTCATCGTATTAACGAAGGCGTGGACATGAAGACAGCAAAAGTTTGTTAAACAGATGTAGTACTTAAGCAGTATTCATTAATTAGCCGTCAGATCAGCTCAGCATCAAAAAGTTTATCAACATTTTCAATTTAAAACCAATATGTGCAATGTATTTACAGCCATATATCACAGGGACCTGAGTTTTGTTTTGTTTTTTGTTTTGTTTTTTGTAGCCTACGTGTATCTGGACCTTCCCTAGTCCTTGCGCATGAACACCGCGAGTGCCATTTTAAACAAATTTTGATCTAGCCCCACCCCCACTTAAAAAAAGGGGGTGGGGGCGGTATGAAAAATATACTATACATGCATACACTAGAGAGTGCAAACACATCTAGACTGTAAGAAATTCTTATGTCCCTCATGCTATATACAATGTACATAATGATAATTGATAATGTACATGAATATCGAATCTTCTGAAACTACACAATCGCAAGGCTCATATACATTGATATGAAATACCAGCCTTCAAGTGACCACCTGTTGTCTTGCACACCGTATCTTTGAAGGATTAGTGTATCAATATGGCTTCCCTAGTTCAAATGTAATTCTTCATGTATTAAGTGGTTTGGTTTGGTTTGGTTTGTTTTTGTTTAACGTCCTATTAACAGCCAGGGCCATTTAAGGACGTGCCAGCTTTTGGAGGTGGAGGAAAGCCGGAGTACCCGGAGAAAAACCACCGGCCTACGGTCAGTACCTGGCAACTGCCCCACGTAGGTTTCGAACTCACAACCCAGAGGTGGAGGGCTAGTGATAAAGTGTCTCCAGACGACAATACACGTCACACCTATAACAACTGTGTGTTTTCTGGTGAAATATATTCTCTCTCGTGCTTTCCTTTTTTGGTTCGATGAAACAGCTAGGGACCATAAGGCTTGTATTACTACGGGTCAAAGTTCCCATACTAGACGAAACCCATGTATCAAATCATATAGTAGCACGGTTTTGTACATTCATTAATACCCAATAAGTTAGACAATAACCTTTAAAGATATAAATTTAAAAAACAAATTTAGAAAAAATTTCACCCATGGTTTGAATTGAACAATCACCACATACAGTCAAACCTGTCTATAATGACCGCCCAAGGGGAGGCAGAAAAACGGTCACTATAGACAGGTTGCCTTTATAGGCAGGTCAAAATTATCGCACCAACCAAATTACGTGAAACTGCATAAATAACTTGTCATTGAACAGGGCATTCAGAAGACCAGTCAGATGTCAAATAAATGCATAAACTTTATAAATCTGAAGAGTTTAATCTTATATGATTTTGTGAACCCAAACACAAAATATATCTCGAAATGGTCTTATGGATACTTTTTTTTAA
Organism: Pecten maximus; assembly: GCF_902652985.1. NCBI lineage: Eukaryota > Metazoa > Mollusca > Bivalvia > Pectinida > Pectinidae > Pecten > Pecten maximus. The sequence continues at coordinate 4,292,857 of NC_047019.1, read as the reverse complement.
ATACCTGTTTGTTACTGTTTTTACCGCCTACATGACTCCGCCTTGCTAGATTCTGTCAGCATCACAAGGACATACCACGTACCTAACAAACTAAATATCATGATAATGTGTGTCCATTATGCTTTAGAAATTCTTACTGCTTCCACTAACTCAGATAGTGTGAGTTTTCCTCCATTCGTCAAGAATTAACTACAGATATATTAACTACATATATATATAACCAGGGGTCCTATGTTCCATTTCCTTCGTTCGAAGTTCTAAAATCTTTTATTATTCTCATATTTTGATCCAGGGATTGTGCCACAAGACCTGTCATGGTATCAGTTTTGTGTCTTCCTGTAAACATAATTGGTGTGTGATTTTACCTAAGTGATCTTAGTTAATTTTACGACGTAATATCCACGGTAATCTTGTAATTGATGGTGTCTGATGACTGATGACTGATATCACAACTCTTGTATTTATTTATTGTATACCATAAACGAATGTTTAAAGCTCGTTATTGATAGCACTACAGCCCAATGTTTACATTCAAGGTCATTTGGCATTAGCCATTTATTATTTAATATGGCCTTAAACAACTTTTTTTTCAATAAAGTTAAATATGTCAATATACCCTTTATTATTAGATGATACTGCCATTATTCGTCAGTAAAACCTCGTTATACTGTCACCATTTGTCAGTCAAACCTCGTTATACTGCCATCATTTGTCAGTCAAACCTTGTCGTATCGTTATCATTTGTCAGTAAAACTTTATTATACTGATATTATTTGTCCAGTTAAACCTCGTTATACGGCCATCATTTGTTCAGTTAAACCTTGTTATATTGTCATAATTTGTCTGTAAAACTTTATTATACTGATATTATTTGTCCATGCAGTTAAACCTTTTTATATTGCCAACATTTGTTCAGTTAAACCTTGCTATATTGCCATCATTTCCCCAGTTAAACCTCGTTATACTGCCATCATTTGTTCAGTAAAACCTTGTTATACTGCCACCATTTTCCCAGTAAAACCTTGTTATACTGCCATCATTTGTCCAGCTAAACCTTCATTTTCCCAGTAAAACCTTGTTATACTGCCACCATTTTCCCAGTAAAACCTTGTTATACTGCCACCATTTGTCAGTCAAACCTTGTTAAACTACATGTATCATCATTTGTCAGTAAAACCTTGTTATATTGCCATCATTTGTAAGTAAACCGTTGTTATATTGCCATCATTTGTCAGTACAACCTTGTTATATTGCCATGATTTGTCAGTACAACCTTGTTATATTGCCATCATTTGTCATTAAAACCTTGTTATATTGTCATCATTTGTCAGTAAAACCTTGTTATATTGTCATCATTTGTCATTAAAACCTTGTTATATTGTCATCATTTGTCAGTAAAACCTTGTTATATTGCCATAATTTGTCAGTAAAACCTTGTTATACTGCCATCATTTGTCAGTAATACCTTGTTAAACTATCCTCATTTGTCAGTAAAACCTTGTTATATTGCCATCATTTGTCAGTAACACCTTGTTATACTATCACCATTTGTCAGTAAAACCTTGTTATATTGCCATCATTTGTAAGTAAACCGTTGTTATATTGCCATCATTTGTCAGTCAAACCTTGTTATATTGTCATCATTTGTCAGTCAAACCTTGTTATATTGCCATCATTTGTCAGTCAAACCTTGTTATATTGTCATCATTTGTCAGTAAAACCTTGTTATATTGTCATAATTTGTCAGTACAACCTTGTTATATTGCCATTTGTCATTAAAACCTTGTTATATTGCCATAATTTGTCAGTACAACCTTGTTATATTGTCACCATTTGTCAGTAACACCTTGTTATACTATCACCATTTGTCAGTAAAACCTTGTCATATACTGACATCATTTGTCCAGTAAAACCTTACTGTGTAAAATTTTGGCATTATAGAATATATTGATAGTAAGATGGAGAACTCTAATGAACAATTTACTGAGGTGGTCTTTATATCAAACTTTTACTTTATGTGGTATTGTAATTGAAAGAATAAAACAAAGATAATTCAAAATTTGATGTTTTAATCAAGATAAAACATGATTTGATATGTACATATTTCACTCTTCCATCATTTTACTCACATACAACTTGTTGACAAACAAACTATCATGGTGAGATCAAACTAGCATATTGATCAATTAACCATTACTCATAGGACGTCTTTCATTCAAACAATACATTCTGATCATCATTCATACAGTAATATACAATATATACAAATAAATATATCTCTTGTGAATAAATACTTAGAATATCAACAATTTTAAATGCCTTACAAAGGCATTATCTATGTACAAATTGTAAATGCTGTACAAATGGTATTAATATCACAAATGGCTAGATATATGAAAATGAAAGGGTGATAGGCAGAAAAGGAATAAGTGTTGTACACAATAGATTTTGACATATTATGCACTCTGTGATTAGAACTACTAAATTTGAGACATTCTAATTCTCTCAGTGAACCTCAGAAAATTCTTCAATAATATCAATTAATTTGTACTGAGTTTATGAGTCTATTGGCACACACAGTCAAAGGTAGTCCTTCGGTCCGTTGAGAATTAACAAAGTTCAAACAAATATCACATATTTGACACAATAATTGCACTTTTGAGTTGAGATGTGTCCCGCACATCCCGGGACCTATAACTAATGCACCATCTTGTTTTGCTGGATTCAATGATAAGTCTATCTACAGCATCCCGGTAAAGTGGATATCGTAGAGGGAGGGGTGATGTTTCTGGAACTGTCGGAGTTTCTGCTTCTTCTCCTTCAGACTGAGCTCTGTGTTGTCAAGGATATCGTTCATCATGGCCACCAAGGCATTCTGGGTACATTCTGTGGCCTGCTGCTCGTACTCCTGGGGTGAAACTTGCTGGCAATATGTGTTTTCTGAACAGAGAAAAAAAGGTATTTTAGTACAAAGATAAATTGTTTTGTTTTTTTACATTCCAATGCATAAGAAATTCTTAAAACAGTAAATGTATTGCATTTTAACCATAGGTTAAAGACTACCAACTTACTTTTGTTTGAACCAAAAAAAAATCAAAAAAATGATAAAATTGAGTGTATATTTTTCTATCAAATTTGAAAAATTAAAAAACAAATTAATGAAATTTGAAAGAATTTCATAAATTATAATCTTAATTTTGAAATTCCAAAGTATATAAATTTAGTAAAATGGGTTTGTGAATTACTTTACTCAGTGAAATTCCATAAAATAAGGAAGTTTTTTTTTAAAATGTATTGGTGTATTTATTGCTTGGTAAGGACAATTACCTCTGACAGGGGAAACTTCTCCAGTGCGGAGATCGTCGATGCGGGAGTTGACACGGTCACGGATATCCTTGGGGACGCTGAAGATCTCCTCGACGTTCTGCACCATAAAACCAACGAGGATGCGGGCAAGCTTGGGGGCAACCACCTTGTGCTTCATGATACTGTCGGTGAATGTGTTCAGTAGATGGACCTCGTTGTCGTCCTGGAAAGAGAAATTATCAAACATTATAGAAACATCATCAATTTCATTTATTTAAGTTTGGAAAGAACTATACATGAATGGCTAATTTCTTATCATATTTCACAAAGTTGTATCAATATGGTGACTAACTCTGTTAGAAATATTGAATGAAAAGCCAGTGCACGAGATTTTCTTACAAAAAGACTTTTATGCTTTGCCAGAAAAGGGGGAAGAACTCTATCAAAATGTGGAATTCATATAGAAATTTCTTGAAACACAAGTTTGAAGGAAATTGAATTAAAATCTAAGTAATTTTTCTCAATAATATTGGATGTATATTTCAGAGATGAAAATGGACTAAGGGTAAAACGGCGGAAAATTAGATTACTCAATCTTTTCAATGGGAAAAATTACAAGTTTACATTACACTGATATTCTCAAAAAGGCTGAAATCAGCCAATCGGCTGAACATTTTCATCTCTGATATTTACATCTTGATTATTTTAATTGTACCTGCATCATATCAGTGCTGGCTGGTTTAAATGACTTAATTTGATAGAAAGTCAAAGTGGTCCTTTTGTTCTATACCTATTTCCATTAAAGATTATGCTATCCTATGGGATCTTACCTTGGCATCAATCTGCATGGATTCATTCTTGACGGCGGCCATGAATCGCAACAGACGCTGGAGCTCCTCCCTGACGTGCCATGGCAACAGGATCATGTCGAGCTGGAGAGCCTCAAGGGCCTTCTGGTCCGTCTGCTGCAGGATGAAGTTGAGGACAGCGAGGTGAAGGTCGATGAAGCGCTCTGGAAGGAGAGACTCGTCCAGCTGGGTGGTGTAGTGCTCGCTGATGATGTGGAAGGCTTGTAACTTGGCGGCGGGGTTGGTGTCGCGGACGAAGCTGTTCTCAAGGATGCTGATACCCTTTGGAAGACACTCGATGCAGCCGAGAGCAGACGACATGAAGGGGTCCTGTCCAGTTGAAGGTGAGGGGATGTTCCAGTGCTTGGCCACCACGTTGGAGATGATGAGGTTATGCTTGATGAACTTCTTGCTTGGCTTCTCATCCACCAGGAGGCCATCGAGGAACGGGAGGTCGATCAAGGTCAACAACTGGCACAGGGCAACTTCCTTCCACAAGTCCTCTAGAGCTAATAAACAAAAAACAATGATGTCACACACATGGTACACACAAAACAGTGACATCATAAACAGTGCACACATAATTAGATGTCACAAAAGGCAGTGACATTATCAATACCTGCAGTTGTTTTAGAAACTCAGGATTACAATGAATATTTGGATCATTCCCTTACAGCCTGATAAGAAATATTTGTTTCTATTTTACAAAAATATTTTCTTTTTTGTGTGTGTTATGTACATGTACTTTGCATATGTGAAGTCAGACTATCAAGATTTTACTCAGGATTACAATGAACATTTGGACCATTACCTTACAGCCTGATTAGAAATATTTTGTCTATTTCTATTTTCATTTTTGTGTTATGTACTTTGCATATGTGAAGTCAGACTATCACTATTTTACTAAATAAGCAAGCAATCTATGAACAGACAAGCAATACCTTTCCACACATAACATTTGACAAAATGAAATAATTTGTGGTAACCGTTGACACAAACCATGCTAATTTAACTAACACTTGTGACATAATATGAAATATATCTGTGGTGAAGATGAAACTACAGACAAAACTATACACAATTTTATGTTATCTATGTGAATAGCAGGCATTTCTAAACATTTAAACTGAGTAGTGTCATACATACTAACAAACACATTGATGGGATTCAAAATCTGGTAAGCATAACATTAAAAAATATCAAAATTAATTTTTAAAAATAAAAATGATTAAAATTTCTCTTTTTTTTTGCTATTTTTTTTTTTTTTTTTTGCAAATTTTCAATTTTAAGTTATGCAGCAAATTAAAAAAAAAATTCATGACTTTTCTGAAAAACTAATGAAAGGATCTGCTAAACCAGATAATGAAAACTAGAGTGCATTTCTAGGACAACACCAACCTTCAGGAGATACATCATGCTTCTCCTTCATGCTTCGCATCAACATAGAGGTGTTGGCACACTTGAGGGAGCTGCGACTACGCCTACGACTGTACGAGTTCTGGAGGGAGAGGATTTCCTGTAGCACCTGACCTTTCTTGTTGACGGCTATCGGGTTACAGATGACGCCATCCTCAATCAAGTCCGGTTCAACGCTGGAGTCAATTCTGAAAAGTGGAATTAGATATTATAATGCAATCATTTCATGAATAACAGATCTTTGAGCTGCTCTAAGACAGGTATTTAAAATAATCCGATACCTCCTGTTTCAAAAGAGATGAATTACAAGCAACTTATACTCTAAATTTCACATGTATAAATTCTAGAAGATAAGATGTTCTGTTTTAGCCGAGATCTGATTTGGTATTCATTCAAATATTTGTTTTGCTTCATTTTTAGCTTTGAGTAATAATTTTACCATATTGATCAAAATCACCAATTTTGAGAACTGAAAATGCCTTTCTTATCCGAAAAAATTTGTTAATGTGCAAAATATTTTGATTCAACAACATCATTTTTTAGAAAGGTTATTTAATCTAAAGTTGACTTACACAGGTCTTAACTTTAACCTATTTTTTGTTTGATAACCAGCAGTGTATGAAATTACTCGTATATATGAAAATTTGTCTACTGAAAATTGAAATCCCATAGCCCATTTTGTAAACATATTGTTGAAAGTAGCATAACTGTGTCACGCAAACACTTGCATCATCCAGTTCATACTCACTCAAATGTTTGAAGCAAATACCATGCTGTTCTTGGTAAAAACACCTGATTGTAAGCTCTGATTTCATATGATCATTTGTCAGATAATATTGGAATGTGGTTTACATGAATTGTAATGTATGTCAGGACTCAAACTTTTCATAGCCAATCAGGCCAACACTTAGAAATTTTACATAGACCGACCAGATTTAGCCTAGGGCTCGAACACTGAACCAACTTACCTCATTTCGTCACTCTTGCTGCGGCAGTCAACCACGATGGAGTAGTTCTGGTCCTCGTCAGACTCCTCAGACTCGACGATGCGGTTCTCCTCCTCGTGCTCTAGATCGGGGCCTACAAAGCGGTACAGCTTGCTGTGACTATCATCAAAGGTCTTCTTGATCTCGCTGGTCCTCGAGCTGACTGGGCTGAAAACGTTGCGATCCATCAGAGCCTGGCAAAGCTGTAAATGGACCAAAAACGAAATTAAAACAAAGGGCTATAACTCTTTTTATTTAAGAATTGTGACTGTATACAAAATTTTTCTCTCATTATCAAAATGTAAAAATATATATTTTCAGACGTTATTTTCAGACGTTATTTTCAGTCTTGTAAATTAAACTTTTTGTTGTTCATGCTTCCAACAGAATTTTTGGGAATAGTTTACTCTAAAGCTTTGTTCTATCAAACAATGACATTACTATTTAAAACTATTGTTTATATCAATTGGACCTATTGTCTGATATCTGACCACATTACACAACAGTTTTTTTCATTTTGTATATTAAAGTGTGATGATTATCATGTTTATCTTATTATAGAAAAAAAAAAAAAAATTGATTAAATTACCTCAAGTCAAGAATAACTTTTTATTAATTTTTTTTAAAATGTTTTCTGGGCGACCTGTTATATTTCAATACCAAAATCATAAAAAAATAAAACTTAAAGATTGTCACGTCATGAACTGATCTAACATGCTAAATGTCTATTGCTTACCTTGATGGCCTTTTCCCGAGACAGGTCACTGCTGAAGGTGTTGCGATCACTCAGGAGGTAGTGTAGTACGACATCCACAGCATCAGTCCCGCAGAAACAGTTCTCGTAGTTACGCATCTTGTAGCGGCGACGCTTCACTTCCACCTTCGACTTCAGGTGCTCGATGATCTCGTTCCATATCTGAGTGGCACGGAATGGACCTGCAAAGGAAATAGATTATTAGAATATTTTTCCATTAACATAATTCTTCATTACAATCTTATAAAAAAAAATCCATATTGTATCCTAACTAAATATCAAATCTCTTAATTTATTACATTTATTTTCCTACTACAAAAAATAATAAAAAATAAAATAAAAAAAAATTTGGAAAGCATTCAATACCATTTCTTGAAAATAAAATAAAACTTTAAAAAATTAAATGTAAAACAAAAAATATAATTAATTCAGACATGGCATTAGTATATATAAATATATCTTAGAATTAGTTTTTTTAAAAAATTAATTTCCCATGAATAATTTATATATAGTGCAATAGGTGAATAAGATCTGAATTATATTGTATAATCAAAATAAATATCAAAAGATTTTTTTTTTTCAAAGTTGTACTAAAAATTATATAAGTAACAGGAAAAAATCAGAAAGAATCAAAACTATTTTAAAAGAAGTAACAAATATTATCATTGCATAATTATAATTACATAATAAATCATTGAAAAGCCATCAAAAATAGTATGGTTTAGAAAACAATAAATTTCCTGAAAAAAAAAACATATTTCACAAAATTATTAAATACCTCTTCTGGTAGAATTAATGGTCATACAACTTGTGTCCAGTGTCCTAGTCATGGTGAATTTTTAGTATAAATGTCACAACTAGTTCTCAAACCAACAACTTGTGCTATAACTGGGAGAGTGTCCAGTAACTATCTATATACAGGTACCAGTGATATCAACTGCTCAAGACAATTAACTGCCTCAACTTAAAAGTGTCAATAAGTAAACTTAATCTTGTTAAACTATTTCTGCCCTAATTTGCTGACCAGTGGGAGAAAGTTGAATGATCAGTCCAGATTCTGGCCAGTGGCCAGTATATATATGGTCAAGGTGGTCTGAGTGTTTGGACTGCAATGTCCAGTAGCCTTGAGTACCTGTTGACAGATGTTATTGAGGACTGGTTGTGGCCAAAACAACACCATGCATTATGTACACTAAAGCCCCTACACAGTATCACAACACTGACCACATGTTTGACCTTTACACTTGACCTCTAGTGGAAAACCCCCTGTGCTAACACAACATCTCCTACACTGGGTGTCTGCCTGGTACAATGTGATGTTATTACAACATCTTAACTAATGATAATCTTTAGTTGATATTTCACCTCAGATGAGCATTAGGAGAAGATAATAGCACCTGGCCGCTCTACCTGTTTTCCCAGATACAAGCTGTTTATTTTAAACTTCCTCGTGATCAACACCTTTTAACAACCCTGCCAGATGTTGACTTTTCTTGCTTTTAGTTTAATTGTTACATTCAATACCCCAGACATTGTGGACCTCTTCTCATTTACACAGGAAGTACCCTTTTGTATACTTGATTTAATTCCAAGAAAAAAAAAAGTTCCCACGGGGTAAGTATACTTTCATACAAAAATCTTTTAATAGCTATGAAATACATAAGAGATTTTAGAATTCGAATGTAATTAACCATTTATTCAAACACTAATGTAGATGTTTAATTGAGATATAATTTGATAAAAAAATGTGAACAGATAATTCTACAATACACATCCGGTTTGTTCCAAGTGATACAAATCTTTTATCTTCTTCAAAAGTTTACCAGTGATTTTTGTTCACATTTTTAAAGCTTAAATAGACAATTATTTCAAATGATTCATATGGGAAATATTTTAAATGTCTTTCCTTCAGGCTTATTCATAATTTTGAATAAAGACTCTCGTCTACTAGTACAGCAATAGAGATTTTGCAGATTACTGTTTACTTCAAATGGCAATTTTAAATCAAGTGCATATCAGCAATTTCAATAAAACAGCAATAGAAGCAAATTTTCTGCATGAGAAGTATACAATTTCAGCTCTTGAAAACATAAATTAGATTAAAATAAGGAATAGGAATAGCATTCATATAGCTTATATAAATGATGTGAAATTAGTAAATTAATAGAAATTCGTCAACTCTTTATAACAACAGTGAACGTTTTTTACCTCAAAAATTTTAACAGAAATTATTTTTTAACAAATTATTTTCTATGTTAAGGTTCATAAAAAATACAATATATATTTAAAGTCTCTTAAGTCAATGACAACAAAATTCAGCCTACAATTATGATACAAATTAAAAAGAGGAATTAAAAACAAATATGCATTGTATATGAACATTTATCAACATATTTCTAGAATTTAGGATCAAGTTTATTAATTTCAGACAAAATGAACATGTGTAAGATTCTATATATATCTTACAAGAAATATGCTTACAAATATTTTCCCTCTATGTAGCAAAATTAATTTATCAAAGGACATATTTTTCATGTCCTACCAAGGGAATATTGCAACATATCTATTTCAGACCTCACCATATTGTTATCACCTAGTTTTGTGTGTTATAAGGTTTTTATAGAAGGCCTACATGGTATTGCTAATCACGTCTATGAAACATGAATTTTTGCAAAAGAAATGTCAGTCTATATATATGATATATATGATTTTTGTTAAACCTTCAGTTATATTATTTATTTATTTATTCATTAATTACTTTTACCATCTGTACACCACCTAAGATGGTTTCTAATTAATCATAATAGGCCCTCGGTGAATTGATTATCGGCCGAGGGGGATTGTTTAAACAACATTATGATATTTATTGTTGTTTATACCTACTATATTTGTGTAACTGTTCCATGTTCTATGTCTATATGTGATCGTATGTAATTTACCTGTGTCTTGATAAAGGGGCAGACTGCCTCGAAAATTCGACAATTTACTTGTCTGTACATTATGTTCGTTATTTTAACTACTTGACATATATATATATATAGTCTATATATACTGTAAAGCTAATGAAAGGCTAAATGGTAAGAACATGATTCTCAATATTTCTTCACTGACCATGTTATACCTAGAAAGTGAACACCTTAGCAGGATCCAACATGTTTGAGAACATGCACATTAATTTGTCATTTAATAGATTGAATCAGGCTTCTGTGGATTTCAATGGGGATGAATTGAGTTGGTCTTGAAAAAAATACATGAAGCAGGCAAAATGAAGCAATTTATTAAGTAACCTTGTTAAAATTGTAATATCTAGGGAAAAAAATCCTCAATTCCAAAAGAAGATTTCAGTAGTAAACAAATTCTTTGCAAATACAATACCTAGATTCCATATGAAAATTTACATAAAGTTGGTACAGTGACATATCTATATATTCCATTAATGAGAATGAGTATATTGAATTACATACTGGTACAACAGGTGATGTTGGTACAATGTCAGTAAAAAGCCGAGGCTGTAATTTCCATGTAAATCTCAACTAATAATATGTTAATTTGATTTTAAATCCAGATGGTTTAAAGGGACATTCTGCACAAGTTGTAAAATATTTCTTGTCATTCTAAAACTTTTATTCAAACTCTTTCTAATTACCCTTATAAAATTATTTCAGCATAAAACTACCTATAATCTTTCCTGTGAAATTGGTGAGAATATCGTAATGGGGAAACTGGAGGTTAAGTGATCTGTGAAAAGCATTGGGTGATTTCTGCTAAGATCTCAATTTTGTATTGCTTTTTTTCCTCTCAATTTTATGATGTGCACAAATATTTCCTAGTACTGCATTCTAACACAATGGAAACCTGTTATGATACAGGGCTGTACAAATGATTACAAATTGTCAAATATTAAATACATTATATGTTTTGCTGTATTGTAAATGAGGTTTATGATTTCCGTCAGAAAATAAGTAGATACAGTTCTACAATTCTTATAATAAAAAACTTATAATAAAAAACATCTGATAAAATCTTAATTTGTGTGTAATCCAAAATAGCTATCTCTGTCCTACCAGAGTTATTTCCCTTTATTTCATTCACCATGAAGCTATATATATTATATAGATAAATGTACTGTGAGGATATATTTATTATTTCTAACTTTTTAAAACCTTCAATGCAATGTATATCTTAGCCTGTGATAACACATTAAATGATTATGAATTTGTGGTATGTCATATTTGCTAAGTTTGCAAACAAGATAATGAATTGCATAGATTTTCTGTGCAACATACCAAAATATTAAACCGAACAAACATGGCATGCAATACATATTTTTTCACCAATTTAGTAATGAACTGAACCTAGAAATTCTCCACGAATAACATTTTAACTTATATCTCATACAGTATAACATCTACTTACATTACACAATACATTCCTCCCCCTATTTATGAAATCTACCTACCATGAGAACTTATTAATCTTAAATACTTTGAGCTATTTCAGATAACTGATATTAATCAAATGATCAGTTATTTGAAATTAGAGAATTGGATGAAATGCTAGGTTTAGATTTTCAGTCCACAAAATTATAAGTTAGCATAGATATATTCTTTATTATATATAAACAATAAATAATTTGAAACTGAAGTAATGCTCCAGGCATTGATTACTTTTAATGAAATTCTAGGAAAAACCTAACTATATGATGACATACTTTACATCATATATTCTATTTTTCAAATAATCATTCTTTTAATTTAATTTTGTTAAATGCTCTGGCTCATATTCATGCTAGTTATGCTAGGAATTTAACAAACAATGTGATTTATCAAAATTTTAACATTTACACAAATCATTATGCAAATTAAGCATTGCTTTAACTCTTTTACTAAATAATCATTAATTAGAAATCATATTCTGATTCCCATTTGAAAAATAATGCTTTGAAATAAAGTAAAATTATAAATCATTTATTTTGAAATGCCAATATCATTTCAGTTTGGCATAAATAAGAAGAGACCTGCATTAAACTATATAATAGGTCTCTTGATATGTATTTATAATCATCTTCATTTTAAAAACAATATGAAAATACATTGTTAGGAAAACTTAAACATTATATCTACCAGTACATATTTTTAAAAAAATATTATACAAACAATAAATAAAATCATAATATAATGTATTTCTTCAAGAAGATCATACCTTTTTTTTTTTACTTTAAGTGTTGTTTTACCATCAGAATTTGTTATCATTTCATATTTTCAATAATTATAATAAAGTGCAATTAAACTATCACAAAATGGATTACTAAGTCTTTAATTTGTTTATGTCACATGAGTTTTTATCTAATTACATTGGCATAAATTATCTTAAACTCTATGATGCAACTTAAATTTTGAAATTTTTTCTAAATATCATTAATCTACTGTTTCAAAAAAAACTTAACCTGTATGAAAATCATAGATAAAACATTTTATAATATCTACCTCTGATTCCAGGTGAGCTGGTCATTGCATCAACAACAGGCTTTGCCAGTAACCTATCCTTACAGGGGCTATCCCACACAGTAGGGCTCCACAAAAACCTCATCCTCATGTTTCTAATATCACACTAACAGCTGGGCTCTAACAACGATATGGTCCTCACACTATCTGATCCTGAATCTTAATGATGCTGTAAATTTTTGCACCTGTATCTTATAACATATCCTATCTACCTTAACTCCACAGGTATGAAATTGACACCAATATGCAAATTTCTATCCCACAGTGACTGACATCACTGGCAGTAAACAAAGGGTGTTTTTTCAGCAATCACCAGGGTAATGGGATTAGGTATCTACCTGTGTCCAGGTGAAAGGAACAATAGTGAAATTGACATCAGCTACTGTCTATAATTGGTATTTGGGAGGAGTATTACCTTTTAACAGAATTTACAGATATATTTCATTGTCGTTTTTAAGTGACAAGTTGCTTCTGTGTAAAATTGTTATTTAGAGCGAGTATTGCCGTTTTGGTATTAGATTCCACCTGAGGTGACAGGTGCTGTCACACTTGAATTCACATGATACAATCAAATTCATTCATGTGAAAAAAATCTCATAACTCAAAAATATATTTTCATATTTTGAATGAATTTTCTGTAACAAAATCACTGTTGGGCCAAAGTTTAAAATGAAATTGTTCTGGAAGTCGTTAGTTTTTTTGTTAATTGTATTTTGTGACAAAAGACTCTATAATTAGTCTTTTATCTTATATATAATCAGTAATAAACAAACTATAAACATACCAAGAAAACAATGACTTTAGCTAGTAGCTACTAATTAAGACTATCTAATTAACAGTGTGAATAAGTGGCTATTATACTTTCCATTGCCATTTGAAAATGAAACCATGATTGAGTTGAAATTGAAACACCTGTGTTCATTAGGTTCCAGTGAATTCTAAGTATTGCCTAAGCATTTGAAGGGACATATAGCAATCAAGCACTAATTGATTAACTTAGAAAAAAAATCATACCTGGTCTGATTAAGAAGGAAAAGTTAATTAACACACAATTGATTAATTAATTAAACATTTTGTCCACAATCATTAAACAAGTGATAATTTAAATATTAACAAATTTCTTTTTCTTTTTAAAATATAAATTCTTGGTTATGGACAATCTTTAATGCCAGAATTTAAGATATTAACCATAGGATTTACAAGACATCTTTATAATATAATACTTGCATAACTCCACATTAAAAATGTAATTTTTGTATACAGTAAATTACCAGTTTTTAATAATTAACATTCATCCAAATATTTTTCTACTTATTTATATATTTAATTTTTTTTGTTAATCTTTTCTCTTCTCTGTTAGACATTCTCTTCAATAAATTATTATCTATTATAAAGCAAAATTCTCCTCTCAGTTATGATCTTTCTATTCCATAAATTGATAATAAGCATTCCATTTTACTTTTTCTCTACATAATTATATTTACAACTATACCACTAAAATTATTAATAATATTTATGTTAACGGAAGTATGGAAAGGACCTGTATAGGCTAAGCCTGTTGTCCAATCCAATTTGTATATATATCTCTATTATGAAATATTGTATTTAAATTAATTCAAATGATTTATTGAATAAAATATTTTGAAATGAAATATTTTTATTCATTTTACATTCATATCCATCAACTCAAATAAAATGAAAAACAAAGTGTTTGTAGATATATATATTTATTTATCTGTAGGATTAATTGGTTTCTCTTTTGAAAATGAAAGATAAACTGATACGAGAAAATCAAACATCTAAAAGAGAGAGAGAGAGAGAGAAGGAAAGGAGAAAAAATATACCTGTGACATAAGTTTTGGGTGTGATATTTGAGAATATATATGATGTTGCACTCTACAAATCAAATTAAATCAGAAGAATTTATGAACTTTACTAATTAACTAAATCAACATCTGTTTTACTTGATTATGTCTTCATATTATGGAATAGTATACATAATGAGTTTGTAGTATACATCACAAAATTAATAAATCTACAAAATGTACTGTATTCTGACTGATGTTACATATAATTAAAAAAAAAATTAACATGGCATATTTATTTATTTATTTCCTAGGTTTCAAGTGAATTGGTGTCTAAATCATCAACACATAGCATGTAATTAAGAAAATTTATGGACACTAATGCTGACATTGGTCAATATATTGTTGACATGGGTCAATATATTATATATCCAAGTTATTTGGGTCAGCTTTGATTTACCTGTATGACAGGTGTTTGATATACAGCCACAGCAGCAGGTGACTCATACACCTGGTGGTCACACCTTCATCTTAATAGATTTTGTCCTTTCTGTAGAAATGATATAGAAGATGAATATCATTTCATTTTAAAATGTCCCTCCTTTAACGGTTTCAGAATAAAATATATACAGCCTCACTATCGGGTTAATCCCTCTGTCTATAAGTTAATAGATTTACTATCAATGGTTAATGTTAAAGAATTAAGTAACCTGGGCAAGTTTTTATACCAAGCATCGCTACTACGTTCTGCTCTGTTGGCTTCTAGTAACTAGCAGTTTGATCCATACTATTCATCCTTATTGAGTCACACACACATATATTATATATATACAAACATGTTCATGCTATAATGTCATATGTGCATTGCTCTACCCGAGCTGACTTGTATTATTTTTGTATTCTTGTAAATTGTATTAGGTCGATGAGATGTTATTCACAAGATTAATAAAGAATTGATTTCAGCATAGCCATCATGATCAGACTCAATTAAATACTACATAAAAGGCTAAAAAAATCTAATTGTATAATTTTATCTAGAATCCATTATCAACAATGTATACAAGTTTTATTTAGAAAACATTATTCTTTTCAACCAAAAATTCTGTTGTTTTTATCTAAATTCAGTTTCTGAGGCATGATTTTAGCATTTTAACTGATGCTTAATACAAATTTAAATTACAAAAAAAGGTCTCTTTAGGCATCAAATGATATGTTGCTTAAATACAAAACTTGGTAAATATATATGTTATCTTTAATGATATCTCTTATACTAATATTTGTATCAAAATGAAGGTTTACCAAAATCATATACATTACTATGTAAAGTTCAATCATGAATCACATTCCATACAAGGAAATTGTTTTGCTCTTTCTAAATAAACCTTAAATCTTAGAAACGATTTTATTTATTAAATCTAGGACATGTCAATTTCATCACAACCCTCCCTTGTAGATTTAAACAGAATCTAAGTAGATGTTCAATTTTCTGTTTAAGGAATGAATATTGAAAAGTAATGAAACAAGAAAACTGACCTGATGGTGTACGTGGGGATCTTGAGATAACAGTCATGTTGGCAGAGTAGAGGAATTCAATACAAAGATATAGCACTAAAATATCTGAGCACTTCTACAATAAAAATCCTGGGTAAGGGAGTTCTGTCTGTACAATGTCTAAATGTAAAATGATGACTATGATTGGAAAAACTTGTAATATATACTGATTTTACAGGAAGTGTAATTTAATTACTGTGGGTCAATCAACCCTGAACAAAGGAAACGCCCATCACACCTGTTAATTGGTAAATCTACCTGACCCAGGTGATCAAACATAAATTTTTTCACCTGTGCCTGTTTGGTGGTGCTAATTAACAGGTGTTTTCACACCATTTACCTGTCCAGGATTCCTTTGATCCCCTCAAGCCCTACTTAAGATTTTATCTCTTCTATTGAATTATCTGCTATCTTGTATCAACTCCAGGAAACATGTAAGGCACATGTAGCCTATTATCTTTTGATTGTAATTATAGCATCTGAATTGAAACATGACATGTCTGTTGACTTCCTGACAATCTCGTTGTTATTAAGGCCTATTGAAGACTTACATATGATTATAGCGTTGAAAAAAATTCAAAACAAAAATTTATTTATTAATTTTCTAAATTCAACACATTTAAATTCTTATAAAACAGACACAAAATAAATTAGTAGTTTTGAATATATTTGTTTTTGATCTATGAAATTTCAACACCACATTTTAATATTTTTCCTTCAGTTACTTACTACTGAATCTATATAAAGTAATTTATTTGGTTAATTCAAATGATTAAAAAATAAATGTATGATAATAAACTTATGTTAGAACTACAAAACAACAGGTTTTAATTAACTGCATGTATACATGAACAATGTATATGCATTTGGCTCTCACTCTCTTAGTCTCTGGATTATAAATTTTTAAAATTCATGAAGTTTTAAGTCTCGGCTAGAATGAAGAGATATCCCAGAGGGTTCTTGAATTTATGTGTATCAACTTGTATTATTTTTAGATTATACGTCTGTATGTTTCAGCACGTTTCAATAATATTTTCTGACAAATAAAAGAACTTTCTAAGAAAAAGCAATAACAAACTTTAATTCAAATGTCAAATTTTAATCCAAGATGGTTGCCTGTCATGCATTTTGTTATTTAAATCAGTATAAAAATCTAACATGCAGAGCTAATCATAAGGACCAAGGGAATATAAAACAAGAAATATTTTTAAAAAGATAAATGGCATAGTTTTAATACTTTTGGTTATAATGTAAAACTGCTGGTGAAATAAATTAACGAACTAATGTGTTTCAGCATGGATAACGAAATTATATCAGTTTGAATAATATTTTGGTGATTATAAGACTGCATTTGAGTCAGGAATATACATGTAATTTAATTAATGTGTCATTTGAAAAGATACATCTACGTATTCAGCTTGCATTCAATCTTAACTTTGTTTCGCTTTTAACTGCATATCTGCATTTTGCATTTACCGCTACATTGACAAATCACATACTTCATCTTGACCAGTAACGCCACCTGTCGCGTCATATCCGGGGCTAAAAGTATATTATACGGCTATGCCGAAAAATTGTAGTATTGTGTCTTAAGGGAAAATTAAGCTATAATAATTACTGATTAAGAAAGGATCCCTGACGTAGGGATTGGTGGGTTATAAATAACAGGAACCTAAAAACACATGGTCAAGACATGTACCAGGTACACAGCCTAATGCATAACAAACATTAGCTCAAATAATTGCATGATTCCGGCATATTGGTCATCAACACTGTTGGAGCTTTTTTAACTTCTTATAAATTTTCAAGTTGACTTGTTTAGAAATATTTCTCAGTATAACGAGGGGACACTCGATTTACAGTCAAATGTCAGATAACTTTTAGTTTGAACGTCAGCTTTCATGCTATAATTTATGATATACTTATTAAGTTTGAAGTTAAACTTATCATATCTACAATATTTCCTCACAAAAACAGGCCTGATTTAAGTACTGTAATATTTAATTATTATATATGGAATGAAAAATCATACAAAACTTTCTTTTACCTTGAATATCACACAATAAATGTGCTTTTTGTATATTGAAAATTGGTAGAGAATTATTAATTGATAAGATAATAATGAGTTGGTGGCAATAACAAACAATCTTCAATATCTCCATGACAGTGAAAACAAAGCAATGTAAGGTATCTTTTAAATTCATTGATTCACCAGAGTTACGTACGCGTTTGCCCTGAAAACTGGACAAATGTTTTTTATTAGACTGGCCCTCTATCTAAATATCAAAATTATAAATAAAATTGAGCTTGATGACTGGTCTCTATACGATATGTCCAATTCTAAATCCTAAGCTTTAAACTAGGGGTACGGGGATAATCTAGTATTAGAATGACATGGTATGCTGAGCAATTCTTTAGGAGCTGGTGGCCTGGCCTATCTAGTTTTTCATGAGAATATTTCAGCCTAGATTCTATGACAGTTAAAATATATAGTTCCTAATATAAAAAGATAAAACTCCAAAAGTAATATGGTGGATTATTATCAGTAAAGATCAAATTAGCTCATTGTAATTGGGGTTCTTACAAACTTTGATATAAATCTTCCAAGATATTGTGAACATCTTCCAAGATACTGCAGCTGTGAGGAAATTTAAAGGCACTGAATTATGATTATTTTCATCCCTGGTTCATTTTGAGGGCACAGGACAGTAAACTTAAGTATTTTTCAAAGTCTTTGAATATAAGAATCGAGGTGTCAAAATATGATTTGGAATCTCATTATTTTTTCCAGTGCACACACATTTTAATTTGCCAAAGTTTTAAATGTTCTGCAGCATATTCCTATATACATTCTGTATGTAAGGTTTTTAAAAATTATTTTTACACATAACTTACTGTACTTAAACATTATATGCTAACTATACGACTTCTGTAGAATCGGAGCTTCAATATTTACATGTACCAGTTAAGTATGCGTATAAATGTACAATCTAGAGATTATCCATAAGAGATTATAAACACACAGTAACTGGTGGGCAGAACATGTAATTCTTCGGACTTAAAGCTGATTAATACAGATTTCAATACATATGTA